>NC_091751.1:64515177-64557677 GCF_043380555.1 Nothobranchius furzeri | reverse complement strand
TAGCACACACAGCTAAGAACATAGAATACTTGAATAAAAAAACCACTAGAGCGCCATGTAGAAGAGCGTCATCATAGATTTTCGTCTCGTCTTTCATTCGTTGACTAAAAGTTTCAATCAATTTAATTATCGTCTTCGTCTTTTTCCAAGCTTTTATTTTGAATTTTTGTTTCATTTTCGTCTGTAAATATATTTTCGTGACGAAAAAAAAGACGGAAATATTTTGTCAACAAAATTAACACTGGTTTTTGTCAGTGCTTGGTTTTAGGGAACATGCTTCTACGAGCTGGTTCAATAAGTCTATTGTTGTGATGTGACAATAAAGAAAATGAGCATAAAACCACCCCTGACCTGTCGCTGCTGGAGCAGCAGCTCTACTCATAACCCCTCCCGAATATCAGAGCTTCTCAGCTTGTAGCAACCTGATTGGGTGATGGATGGTTATCTCCGGCCTGTTTTCTTAAAGTACTGTAATATAAGTTTCAGTGGGAGCACGAGCAGAATATCTTGCCCCCCAGCCAGAACCCGAAAACAGCACCAGCAGGCAACAACTTATCCAAAAAGAGCCTTTATTTACACCGGCAATAATAAGACAATCACAATCAACAATAAAACACTAGTCCTTCACACTAAAAGCCAGCTGATCCGCATAAATAAAAGCAGGCAGCGGTACTTAGCTGTCCCAGTTGATGCGACCCCCTCCCCGGGGTCTGAGCTTCCGACACCGCCCAACGCCCCGGGGCTCAGCTTGCAAGGGCGGCGGGTAAATCCACAACTTAGGTCCTGTTGCCAGAGTCTGCGGCGGCAGATGTTGGCCTGGTCTCGGCACCCAACTACTCCCAGCCCTCGCTAACTAAAGAAGGCGTCAAGCCTTCCCTCCTATCGCTGGAAAACTGCCACCTGCTCAACTATCTTCGTCGCCGGCAGTCCTAAACGACTGCGAAAGATCCCGCCCCCAAGGATCCGGTGCCACAATGAAAGGTCAACCACACACCCCACCTTGGTAGATCTGCCATCCTTTTGTTCTCCCCGGCCTCGTTACCCATAACAAGGACCAGCCGGCGTCCAATCACCACGCCCTCAGAATCCGACAACTCCCGTCTTCTGTCCTTCACAGTAACATAGCCGTGAAACAGCTCATTCTGGAAGGTACTGAAATTTTCAACAATAGAACTGGTGAGGTTGATTTATGTGAGAGGGATTTTGTACAAAGAACTTCACGGACATGTTTTTTATTGATCATAGATTTATTATAACTTTCTAAAGATATACATGTACCTACACGTACCTTTGTTATTATTTTTCATTAAACTATTCTCTTAAGTGTTGGTGCTGCTGTAATAAGCAAATTCCCCCACTGTGAGATCAATAAAGTCTTTTCTGTTCTAAAAAAAAAGTCATAAAGTACCCCATTTTGGTCTGTGCATGCATGTCTGTTTGTTTAAGATATTGTTTATAGTTTTTTTTTCTGTTTTAGGTCTGCTGGGAAAGATGGCGGCCGCGGTGCATCCAAAGGAGTCACCAGGGAGAAGCTCTGGGTTTTTTCCAGAGATCCCATCAAACAGCCACTCATGAAGACTTTGGTCCGCAACTCAGAACTCAGCGGCCTGGCCTGCAACGCTTTCACTGATATCCTTTGGAAAAACATGCTGCCTCTGTAACATGACTGTTTGTGATTTTGGTGCTTTTACCCCACGACTCTTATTCAGATCAATTCTGTGTGAATCCTTCACTTCGGTTTCCACCCATCTTGAAGTACATGGGCGACTACCCCATCAAACACTCTCGAAGTCCTCTGGAGCTGACTGAACAGATCTTTGGTTCGGCCGTGCGGCATAAAGCCCTGCAGGATGAAATCTACTGCCAGATAATGAGACAGATGACCAACAACAGCAGCAGGTGCTCCTCAGGCTGTCCTGGATTTGAAAAGGAAAACCCCCTCCAAGTCTCTAGTCAGCACATTTAATCATCTTTTCTTGCTCCTCCCCCTAACCCTTCAGCTTGAGTGTGGAGCGAGGGTGGCAGCTGATGTGGTTGTGCTCAGGCTTGTTCCCGCCCAGCCCAAATCTGAAGACATACGCACAACGCTTCCTGGAGTCGCGGCGCAAAGACCCGCTGTCTGCCGGCTGCCTACGGAGGCTGCAAGAGATTTGCAGGTCAGGTCAAGTCACAGCAGACATATTAGTGTTTCGTCTGTTTTATAACCAGTGGAAGTTTTTACAAATTCAACAAGAGTTTGATCCTTGGCTGTCCCCCAGGCCTTGGTCACAGAGACCCTTACCCACAATCCACTGGGCCTACTCAGTGGTTTTAGCAATCCGGTCATCAAATTATGGCCTTTTTAGTGTTTATTTTTTTAACAAACTTCTTTTAATTGCTTAACGGGTGAAAAATGGTCAAAACTCACTTTACTCATCCTTTTGTGGAAAAGGAAAGAAAAATGTCTTAGTTTAACAATTGTTTGTTGTTTACTTTATTTATTTATTTTTACTTTTTTCCTGTTTAAAGCAATTGTCATATTTTTTGTGTAACCAGTATTTTAACAAGGTTTTTAACCCTGCAGTAAGGAGCCCAGGAAGCTACCTCCCCATCAAGCAGAGGTGGAGGCCATCCAGCAGAACAGCACCCAGATCTTCTATAAAGTCCACTTCCCAAATGACACAAATGATGTAAGACCCTGAGTAATCATCCTACTCTGGAGTCTGGCTGTGTGCAGCCATGTCGTTTTCAGGAAGACTAGGAAAATAAACTGGAACCAGATGTTTTCAAGTAGAATTTCTTTGTGACTTTTTCAGCTGTTAGAAGTCACTTCAACCACCACAAACAAAGAGCTGCGCTGCCGCATCGCCTCCTTCCTCAGACTGAGCTCAGCTGATGGGTACGGGTTGTACATGAAGACAACCCAGAAGGTGAGGTCACACTCTTGGTGTCTCCTTCTCAAGTCGTTAGACAACAAAATGAAAACATCACCCAGTGTTTCTTTCTATGAGTTGTTGTTTTCTTTGGGATTTGACCCAAATGATAAGAATTTGTCCTAAATAATAGGATAAAAAAAAGAACCCTGGATGCCTCTGTTCTGTCGTGTTTTAGGTGACTACTAGCCTGGATGAGGACAAATATTTCTTTGACAATATCCAGCAGCCTTCAGAGCTTCCTAAGAAGGCAAAGAAAGCTAAGGAAGGTAATGCATTGCCATGACAGCTTGAATTGTCATATCCCAGTACTCTTATGAATGCCGTCTTGTTTCACAGGTCATTTGATCAACCTGCCATGCCTGGTGATCTTCAAGCGGAAGCTCTGGTTCAATGTGATCCCTGGGAAAGACCTGGTTGCAGATATGACTTTCCACTTCCCACAGGTAGAAGCCCAACAATTATTCTGCTGAGCTTGACTCACGTTTGGGTTACGACACCTCTGGTTTGGTTCCTTGCAGGAGCTGCCCAGGTACCTCCGAGGATACCACAGCTGCACCAAAGAAGACATGGTCAATCTGGGTGGGCTGCTGTTTAGAGCCACAGTGGACTCTGACAGGTCCCAGTTTGTCATGATCCCTAAAATGCTGAATGAGCTGGTTCCTGCTGACCAGCTGAAGATCATGTCCCCTGAGGACTGGAAGAAGGTCAAGAAAGAGCCTCCCTGTTGATTTTTCTCTCAGACGGTAGGAACGTGAGGAGCATTTACCTCATTTGTTTTCATTCCTGTCTGCAGAACATCATCTCGTCGTACAACAGGCAGAGTGGCAACACGGTGCAGGAGGCTAAGGTCGCTTTCCTGAGGACCATTTCCTGCTGGCCCACCTTTGGCTGTGCCTTCTTTGAAGTTAAAGTGAGTCATTAAGCTGCAGCAATGACCACATCAGAAAACAATCTCATCATTTTGTTTCATCTTCAGCAAACGTGTGAACCCGACTACCCCAATATACTTTGGATTGCCATTCACAAAAAAGGTGTCAGCTTAATAGACCCCCAAACTAAGGTATGCTCTCAACTTCTTCTTATTCTATTTTTTGTCCGATGGCCAGCTGTTACTGGTTATTTGACTTAACTGAAAACTGTGCAGGAGCTGCAAGTGATGCATCCATTCAACCGCATCACCGAGTGGAGCAGCAAAGGCAACGTGTTCCAGATGACCTTCCGCACCATGGTGAGGGGCGTCGTCTTCGTCTGTGAGACTCCACAGGTGGGCTGCTGTCTCTCACTGTTCACATTATTAAATAATCTCTTTCATGCATACATTTAGAAAAGGTCATTTGAAAAAATGGATTTTTGAATTCCATATTTATGGTTTCCATTTTAGGCTTACACCATGGAGGACCTAGTGAGTTCATACGTCAGGATGTACGAGGAACTGAAGCAGTATTCTCGGCCAAAGAACAGTATGTTTTCCTGAAGCTTCAGCGAGAGAGGAAGACAAAAACGACCAAACTGCACTCAGCATCTTTTTTTGCATTTGTAAAAAGATTAAATGAGAACATTTAGCCGTAAACAGGTTTCTTCTATAAAAGAAATTTTGAAATCCAAACTTCTAAATGCATCTTTCCTTTGTTTGTGGATTCATTAAGATTGTTTCTTTTATCATAATAAACATTTAAGTTGTACTTGCATGTTGGTGTAATTGAACTTTGTGTCTGACTCTTTTGTGCATTTTTTTAGGCTCTTTAAAAATGATTTTCAGTGACTTGGTCCTCATAGAACCCTGGTGGTGCCAATGACATTATTTATTTTATATAAAAAAAAGTCATTCCCAGAATAAGGAATTAATGCATTTATCACAGTTAATTGTTCATTTTCAACACATTTTCTGGACATACATACACAATACTATGTTGCCATAGTAACACTTCTTATAGTTTGCTGTGGGTCTCCATGACAGCTCTGCCTCAGATCAGTGGGAGGTGGTCTAATGGCACGGAGAAGATGGATAATATAATATAAAAGGTGATAATTACATGTACAATAAAACCACCTCTCCAAAAGAACATTGGCTGTATTTAATTCTTCCAATCCGTTTTCCACATTATGCTTTTTAAAGAGCAAGTCACCTCTTACAAGAAACTTACTTCATGTTTGAAAAATGCAACAAATGCTGTTGCCTGGCAGACCAAGAGGGCGGAGCCGCTAACACATACACACACACACAGGCTCACAACAACATTGTGACATCATAATGTACCAGTTAACATCATAGCATACCTCTTAGCCAATAGCGATGGCAGATTTAAATTCGAATACAGTGCAGAGTTTTTACCTGACAACAGCGCAACACTGCCAGTTTTAGGCAGAATATTTAAATTTTAACTAGGATGCACTAAAGTGTCAAATTATTAACCACAAGTGTCTACAGCACAATTAGACACTCGTTTTTGTAGTTTATCAGCCAAAAAAAAGTTGATTTGGGGGTGACTTGCTCTTTAAAATATTCTGTCACTTTAGTTCTTTGGAGGAGGTTCTGGGGTCAGTTGTTTTAGTTCTGTCCCTGCTCCAAGTAAAGTGTTCTACAGTCTCCACAGCATGAAGGATGCAAAGTCCAAATGTAAAGGTCTAGTGTGTGTGTGTGTGTGTGTGTGTGTGTGTGTGTGTGTGTGTGTGTGTGTGTGTGTGTTCTTTTACTTACTACCTACTGAGTTTTTAACCAAGAGTTAAGAGCTTTTAAAAAAGTGAGGATATTTTTCTGGTCCTCACTTTTTAAAAGCTTACCAGTTGGTTTTAGAGGTATGGTGTGCATTAAGTTTTAGTTACAGTTAGGGTTAGGGGATGGGTTAGGCATAATTCAGTCACAAAAATGAATGGAAGTCAATGGATGGTCCTCATTAAGATGGAAAGACCGACGTGTGTGTAAGTCGGGGTGATTTGTTTCCTTAAATCTAAAGGTGTAATTGTTTAAAGTGATCAGCTAAGCCGCAACTGAAAAGGCTGTTGAGCACTTGATTTAATTTTTATTCCAGATCTGCAGCAAGGCATCTTAAATTGGAAGATGAGGTTTCTGAAGATGATGAATTTGATCTACAGCTTGATGCGTCCTCATCAGACAAATAATAATAATGCTCCAAGTCCCCGTCATTGATTGACAACCAAGCAGGATGTTACAAACCATCGTAAAAACGACTGTAGAAGACATCGTCATTCAGCTCATCATTCCCCTGCAGAGCTCATGGTTGCCCTCTCAGGTTTTCATGTGTGAAGCAGCTTCTGTTAAATGAATTCTACTTCTGTTCTCTAATATGACCTTGTGCTAAGCGAGAACTTTCTAATGATGAAAGTCAAAAGAATGTCTGTAGAGTTTACCAGCATGAAAAACCTGTTTAAGGTCAAAGTTCAGATGTTCTCCTTCAGGATGTTCTGTGAGAGAGCTCAATTAATGATTCTATCGATTACAGCCAGGGGTCCTGAAGCAGCAGAGCATCACCAGACCATCACACTACCACCACCATGCCTGACTGTTGGTGTGGTGTTTTAGTTTTTGTTTCACTTAGATGGAACAAGACACACACCTTTCAGAAAGTTGCACTTTTGCCTCGTCAGCCCTTAGACTTTTAAAGAGCAAGTCACCCCCTTCCAGACTCTAACTCCACTCCCACTTCATGTTTGAAAAATGCAACAAATGCTGTTGCCAGGCAGACCGAGAGGGCGGAGCCGCTAACAAATACACACACACACAGGCTCACGACAGCATTGTGACATCATAATGTACCAGTTTACATCATAGCATACCTCTTAGCCAATAGCGGTGGCAGATTTAGATTCAAATACAGTGCAGAGTTTTTACCTGACAACGGCACAACAATGACAGTTTTAGGCAGAATATTTAAATTTTAACTAAGATGCACTGAAGTGCCAAATTATTGATGACACGTGTCTGCAGCACGATTAGACACTCGTTTATTTAGTTTATCAGCAAAAAAAGTAGATTTGGGGGTGACTTGCTCTTTAACGAAATTTTTGGGTATCATCAGCACGTTTCATGTAAATGTGAGATGAGCCTTTGTGTGGTTTTTTTATCAGCAAAGATTTTGGCTTCAGAACAATTATTCGATTGCAATTTTCAACATTTTACTATTAAAAATTGCCCACCATGATTGCTAACTGCAGTTGTGAATCTTAGCCAACATTTCCAGGTTTGCGCTTGATGCTCCAGGAATCCCCTGATGTACCAGTGTTACCCATCACATTTCAGGCTATGTGTGTGTGTGTGCGCACATATGTGTGTTTGCATGTGTGCTTGGTGTCATGTACAATCTTGTGCACTCTTCTTCAAAGCATGTCAAATAGATTGCTCTGTTACCATGGGAACCATGGCATCAAAAAGGGTAGGAGAGAAACCAGGTTACCATGGGCAGGTGCACTTAGGTTTGAAGCCGAGCGGCAATCTTAATGCAAGATTTTCACAAAATACCATTTTCTGCAACTAGCTTTTGACATTTTTAACAAAGTATTTTAGGAAGTTTATGTACATATGTGTACGTACATATTTCCTTGAACAGTTCACGTTGCTTCCACTGCTGATGATGTATGGTGGAGATGTTCTGGTCCCATTTTGGACTTTGTAGTACCACCTAATCCTGGTTTAAACACCGCAACCTACCCGAGTATTGTTTCTTACAATTATGATCACAGTGGACCCATCTTCTGATGCACAAAGCTCAAATCATCCTTTGTTGAATCTTTAAAATGAAGATGTAGGCCAATTCAAGTGTCAAATTGTCTTGTTCATGTTGCTCTTCATGGTGACAAAGGCATTTTGATGCACTGCACCAAATTTGGAACAAAAGACCTTACAGCCCAGACCACATTACTATCCTCCCACCTGCACACCCCCTCCCCCAGCTTGCAACTTGTGTTTCAAGACAGGAAAACAGCGCATCAAGACCTCTGCCCAACCCAGCACGTAAACCCACACACAACTGTAAAAGTTATACAAGACATACACACTGACTGTACACGGTGGGCTCACAGTAGAGAGCAGGTTTGATGAGGTTCTAACGTACATATCTGTTTTTTTTAATCGTTTATATATTTCAATTTAAATGTATGAATAATTTAACTGTTCGCATTTCTCGCCTCTCCTGATACAAACAACAACTTTCGGCCATTTTTGGGGGTGTTTCAGAGTCAACCAAAGAGAAACTGTTCTCAGGTCGACTGTGAGGAAACGATCCCAGATCAGTTTTGGTGTCAAGCCATCCCCCTCCTCGCGCTGCTAGGTGAGCGCAAGCCTCGCGATATTAGCCTCGCCTACTGGAATCAAAGCTCCGCTCGCGAGCTGGATGCTGACAGGCGCGCGGTGCGGTCATCATGCAAAGGTTACGTTGGATCCGTTTCAAGAAGCCGCTCCTCCGCAGGACCCGCACGGGGTGACAAAATGCCAGGCGTCTAGCAGTGACACAAAGACGGACGAGCCTTCGGATTCTTAGCCTGTTCGTTTGGCTGCTGCAGGTGCCAAACAATGAACGAGAGTTTGGGATTTCCGCTAACGGCAGTAGTGTGTGCGCTGGCTCCTCTCGGCGGTAAAGTGGCTTCATGAGTGTCCAAAGTAACAGTGGAAGTGGTGGTGGAAGTTTGGAGGCGACGCCATCTTGGTCGCAGCTCTCCTCGTCCCCAACGGTTTCTCAACAACACATAACGGCGACCGCAAAGAGCAAGGAAGGTACACCAGAGGTGCTCGACCAGTTCGCTGTCTCCCTAAAATGTGTTCTGTTCGGGGACAGTGCATTGGGCCGTTTCGCGTGTCGAGCTGACGTTAGTGGAAGTAAAAATGGATGTCAAGTTCACTGATGCCGAAGCCAAACGTCAGCTGTCAGATCAGTTTAGGGCCAGTCCAAGTAGCAGCCAGCCGTCATGTTTGTACGGAGGCTGCTGCTAGCTTGTTGTCTGGTTTGTGGGACTGTTCACGTCGCACACCGCTCTTGTTGCCGATGGTCGCGGTCGGATGCCATGACTGTTTATTATGTTAGTGTAATTCTGCCCCGGCCAGCTGGTAGATAAACAACGTAGCTTTGCGTGCTTCCATGAATGCACGTCCCTGCCAGTTTTCACTAAAATAGGCCCCCGGATGTTTTTCAATAGTTTAGACGATCGACATGAAGGTTTACACACGCTTACACTTTTCGAGGTTGTATTAACATACGCGGCTCTATTATTATTGGACGCGATGTTATTAAATCTCTATGAAATGTAACAGTAATATTCAATCATCAGATAATGATGAGTAATAACAAGTAAAACAATGTGTTTGTTTAATAATCCAAATGGATCAAATTTGCCCTGAGATCACCTCCCTGCTGCTCCTGGCGCTGTTCTAATTTCCATTATGCCTTTTAAGGCCTGCCTCAGAGCCAGAAGCCATGAAAAGATGACAGCCAGGAAATGTCCAACAGGGAAACAAACACTTGAGCAGCAGAAGACCTGTGTGAGCTCCCTGGGTGGAAACTGGTTGTACTAGATCAGACGGCACGTACAGTCTTACATGTATGACAGGGCTGTGTGTGATTTAATGCATTCACTGAGGTTTATTGGTGTGATTTTAGGGTGAAATAGATGGTCAGTTTTAACTTACTCCCCTCAAAGTGTTTGATTTTAGAATACTGTATGATGGAGACTTGCTGACTTGTCTCTAAGAATCTAAAATGGTCACTGTTTTATTTTGAGTTCTAGTCATTTCTCTGCCTATAGTTTCTTTGCGTGGCGTTATTTTCCTGCCGGTTGTGATGAGTTGTCGCCGATGACACCTTTGTCTTCTTGTCAGGCCCCATGGAGGAGCTGCACAGCCTGGACCCCAGGAGACAGGAGCTGCTGGAGGCCAGGTTTACAGGAGCTGTCAGCGGCAACACCGTAGGCAGCACTGGGAGCACTAGTGGAGGTGCTAAGGTAACAGCAGCACAGAAAAAAAACCCTAAAGCCTCCATCTTGAGAGATGATGCAGAAACCAGACAAGCTGAAGCAGCACCGTCGGAAAGTTTGATGTGACAAATGTAGTAAAACCAAGCCCTGGTTCCCATGATGGTAAAGCAGGTTAAAGGTTCCTGTTTTCATAAAAAGGAGTCCCAGTTCTTGGAAATGATCTTGTGTTGGAAAGTGGCCAAGCGACACGCCCTAATAGTTAAGACTCTGCATTCCTGTCAGATGTGGCAGACTGAAGGCCCGCTTCAGCCAGGCTTCTCTGTTGAGTTCGTGTCCTAAATGAAACTGTACTGACCCTGCTGTTGCACGCCGTTGTTTTTGTGTTGGTGCAGGGTCTGGCCAATGACTCTTCAAACCATAGCTATGGAAGTTTGGGCTCATCCAGCGACAAGGAGTCTGAGGTAAAGCTCACTCTGAGTTTAACACAAGAAGAGGATGTTGCTTGTTGTTGTCTCTCCCACTACCTCCACCTCTTCTTCTGCTTTCCTTCTAGAACTCTGATTTGAAAAGAGGAGGCTCTCCTGCCTACTCAGTATGTACTTTCTCTTCCTGCTGCTCTTCCCTGCCAAACACCCGTGTCTTCTGTGTTAGGTAAAACACGGGGGATTTCTGATAGTTTTTTTCCCCCTCCTTTTATTACATATTGATTCACAGACCCCGGAGAAGAAGCACTCCGAATCGTCCAGGGGGAGGAAGAGGAAAGCTGATACCTATTCTGAGAGCAGTCAAGGTACGACTGATGGCCACATTCAACCAGTTGAAACAAATTCCTGACATCCTGCTCTTAAATTTAATTGAACTTTTTCTACAGGGAAGACTCCCACACGCGGACCCAAGATCATTGATTATTTTGACGTGAGTATACAAAGTTTTTCTGCGTTTTCTCAGGAATCTTGATCATTTGAACTCAAGTCACCCCCAAATCAACATTTTTTTCCCTGATAAACTATAGAAATGCATGTCAAATCGTGCTGCAGACACGTGTAGTCAATAGTTTCGCACTTTAGTGTATTTTAGTTAAAATTTAAATTTTCTGCCTAAAACTATCAGTGTTGTGCCGTTGTCAGGTAAAAACTGCAATGCATTTGAATTTAAATCTGCCATCCATATTGGCTAAGAGGTATACTATGATGTAAACTGGTACCATATGATGTCACAGTGTCGTTGTGAGCCTGTGTGTGTGTGTGTGTGTGTGTGTTAGCGGCTCCGCCCTCTCGGTCTGCTAGGCAACAGCATTTGTTGCATTTTTCAAACAGGAAGTGGGAGTGAAGTAAGTTTCTTGTAGGGGGTGACTTGCTCTTTAAGTTTATTCTCTCTGGAAAGTTCCAGGGTGGAAATGGATCAAGTCCAGTTCGAGGTCTCCCGTCCGTCCGCCGATCTCCACAGAGCTCCCACTCTGCTCCGAGTTCTATCGTGAGGATTCCTGAGTTAACCCTTGCCCGGGGAATTTTGACGTGATTATCTATGTGTGTGTCAGAAAAGGTTCGTGTTAAAAAAAAAGACTTTTGTTTTTGTAGGTCCGACAGAATAGCTCCTCTCCCACCAGTCTTTGCTTTGTGGAACACGGTCTTAAAGCGTCTTTAAGCAGATGTGTCCAGGTACAAAAGCTCGCTTGTCCTCATCATAAATACACGATATAGTGGGTGCAACATGTCTTACATGTACCTCTGCTTGTTTCCTGCTTCTAGACTGAGCTGACAGGCCTGAAACTCGCTGCCCTGGAGAGCAACAAGAGTCTGGACCTGGAGAAGAAAGAGGGCCGAATAGATGACCTGCTGAGAGTGTGTTCTGTCTTCTAAACGTCTACGATGTTTATCAGTTGTTTTGGACCACACGTGTGAGTTTTATTCTGTCCCTCCTATGCTCCGTCCAACAGGCTAATTGTGACTTACGGAGACAGATTGATGAACAACAAAAGCTCCTGGAGAAATACAAGGAGAGACTGAACAAGTGCATAACCATGAGCAAGAAGCTACTAATGGAAAAGGTTTGTGTTGCTCCAAGTCAACAGGTTTAGATCCGAGCCACAGCGACGTACAAAGACGTACAAGTCTAGTTGGGTCATCAAACTGAACTGATGATGAATTTACTCTGTTTGCATTCGAAATCTCTGTGATGTGTAGCGTAGCGCGCTAGCCTGAGCGTCCTGCAGCTAAAGCCACTAACTCAGTAGGCTGACACTGATAGCTTGTTACAGCCACACACAAGAGTAAATAAACAACTTGAGGCAACTATTAATTACATTCTTGATATTAACATGTTTATTAATGTACTTCCTGAATGAGTGATGTTTTTTGGCAGGTAAACTAAGAAAATGGCAAATGCAGAAAGAAAGTGATGCATTAATAATAATAATGATAATAATTAGGTGCAACTTGGATTTGTTCATTTTTTTCTCATTTTAATGCATTGCTGAATTATCGGATCATCTGAATCAGCAGGTACTCAAAATCAAACGACTTGGATCAGCAGCATAAAGTTGAACATCCACAGCAGCCACCTGTTGCCTTCATTTCTGTTGTTTCTGTACGTGGATGCATTTTCTGCATGGAGGTGTAACTTACGTTTTAGGATGTTTATCACATTGATATTGTGGCTCTGGAGCATTGTTCGTTTTAGTTGAAACACCATCGTAACACCGTCCCTCTCAGCTCATACTGCTGATAAACGATTGACCTTCTCAGTGGTACAGTGTCCGCCCTGGGACGGGGAGATCTGGGTTCAGATCCCGGTTGGGTCATACCAAAGACCTTAACAATGAGACTAGGGCTGAGCAATAAATCGAAAATTTAACGTTATCAAAATTTTCGACTTTTATCGAGAGAATTTTTCCCATGTCAACAAATTTGGTAATAAAAATAAAATGAGAAGATGTGTGTAGGTTGGTAACGTTCATGTCCCTCTAAGAAGCTGTACCACCTTGAGTCACAGAAATGTCACTAAATAGTTCCTGAGTGCGGCCATAGCTGCAGGTCACCACGCCCCACCAGTGTTGGGCAAGTTACTTCAAAACTGTAATGCATTATTTATTACTTGTTACCCTCATTTTTAAGTAATTCATTACATTACACTATTACTGATTTTAAAATGTAAGGCATTACACTACTTATGCATTATGTAGCGTCATTAAGGTCCTCTAATTTGTGACAAAGGTCACATTTTCCCAGCTAGTATGTAGTAACACGCTACAATTACTTTAAGTTACTTTCACCAATACAACTTCAATATGAATCTGGTAATGTGACGCTCAGTGAGCTCATGACATATATGTGGAAGGTGATGTGGTGTCTGAGCTAGGATTGCTGTTAAAAACAGTCCGATATGCTTTAAAATGATTGTTTATTAAATAAAAGCAACAACAATCTGTACTCTCAGCACGCTGCCATCTTATATTAACTGAGCAGGGAGTGAGGTGGTGGGGGCTCCAAGCCTATATTTGCCTTGGTCCCCAAATGCCTTGATACGGCCCTGGATGTGGGACTGACTTCTGGGGTGATCTGATTCTATCACATGTATAAATATTAAATGTTTATTTATTATTGCTTTTCACTGGTAAAAATGTGTATTGGGGATAAATCTACCTACTTTTTTTCTTTTCAAGCACTTTGTTTTGTTTTCTTGATTTTATTTGAATAATTTCCTGCCCTGTCTCTCTCTAACCTTCCTGCATGCTGCATGTTTTCTCCGTCTTCCAGAAAAACTGTTTCCTAGATTTTCTACTTTCTAACTAATCAGCCAAAGGGATCTACCGAACGCATAAAAAGCTTAATATGCGCTCCAGCAACAATGAGCTGAAATCACTGGGGCACAGATTATGAACTCAGCTGAAAATTACATGAAGTACCAGAGAATATGAGCTGATATAAACGATCGCAAATGAATGACTTTGTTTTGGTGGAGCGATTTTGTGAACATAACAGCGGCCGCGCGCAGGACGCAGCTGGAGTATTTGAGCCGTCACCGCTGCGTCCTCTCTGCTCATAGAATGCCCGCAAAGCTGAGTCCATAAATGACGCATATATGTAGATACTGGATCTTTTTTCAGGCTTCCCGCAATTTGACTTTTTAGGAAATCCACATCTTGATTCTGGGTTTAAAAATGCATTGTAATTACTGCGTTACTGACAATTGTACCGAGTAAATATTACCATTTTCTTTCCCTGTAATGCCTTACATTACCACATTACAGCAAAAAGCAATGCATTACAGTAATTAATTACTTTTGTACCGCGTTACTCCCAACACTGCTCCCCACGGGGATGGGTCAAATGCGGAGATGAATTTCACTGATGTGTGATGACTAATGGGACTTTAACTTTAAACCTTCAGCCTCTGTCTGGCTTCCTTCCACAGAGCACCCAGGAGAAGCAGTCATGTCGTGAGAAGAGCATGCGAGATCGCCTCCGCCTCGGTCACTTCACCACCGTCCGACACGGCGCCTCCTACACAGAGCAGTGGACCGACGGACACGCGTTTCAAAACCTCATCAAGTGAGACCAGAATCCTTCAGACATGGATTCGTTTTCTGAGCCTGTTTGATTTGACAGCCTGGACCTTTGACCTGTTCTCTCTCTCTCCGGTTTGTTTTCCTATTGCAGGCAGCAGGAGAGCATCAACCAGCAGAGGGAGGACATCGAGCGACAGAGGAAACTGCTTGCCAAGAGGAAGCCTCCAAACCCTGCATCTCCCTCCCTCTCTGTGGCTTCCACTTCTGAGCCCAAGCAGCGCAAAACTAAGGTGGTCAATGGCAACGACTCGGACCCCTTCCTCAAGCCCTCGCTGCCTCAGCTGTGAGTAGAGAGATCATCTCAGGATGCTGCACAGTAAAGCTAGTCACACAAACTTTAATTAATCTTATCAATAAGGCTGAACCAAGCTTATGAATACAGTTTTTATTCTGTGAGGAGACTTAGATGTTCATGTTCCACAGCCTGACACTTGCTGAATACCATGAGCAGGAAGAAATCTTTAAGCTTCGCCTTGGACACTTAAAAAAGGTCAGTTTTAGAGTTTAGACCTGCTTCCAACACCGAGTCAGACTGAGACATTTCTCTGGATTCTTTTAAAAAGGCCAACTAAACATGAGTGTTGTGTGGATTCTCTGTGATGGGTGTCCAGGAGGAAGCTGAGATCCAGGCAGAGCTGGAGCGTTTGGAGCGGGTGAGGAACCTTCACATCAGAGAGCTGAAGAGGATAAACAATGAGGACAGCTCAGCGTGAGTGCATTCAGGGTTAGGGTTCCATTCAGGAGAACCAGGTGGCCTTTAGACATTTTTAAAGACAACACAACTATCCAGAGCGCGATCTAATTTAGATATTTTACAAAACTACTTGGCAAACACAATTCTGGCTCTAACTCGGCCTGATTTACAGATGATGCGCTACAGTTTGACGTGGTAGAAGCTGAGATGAATTGACAACACATCGTCTGAGCACTAATAGAAAATAAGAGCTGTTTAAAACAATCAGTTTTGCTGTGAGGCGTCTAAAGCAAACTCCTGACAGATCTACATCATACCATCACTTAACGTTGATGGACTCACCCATCTTGACTTGTGACGGGGAAGGCTGATGTTGGTTTAGTGTCCAGGAAACGGCAGAGAACGTCTCGGCTAGTAGAAGCTAACCGTTAGCATTAGCAACTCCACCACACAGCAGAACTCCTCCAGGCTTATGTTATTTGTGGAGATTGAACGTCAACGTAGCAGAGCAGTCAGTGCTAGTCGTGTTGGTGTTAGCCCATCAGAGGAGAAGCGTCCAAATGTGGAAATAAGACTCCTAATCCTGCCGTCTGAAGCTGCTTTCTCCTCCAGCTGACTTCTCTGTGCTGTCACGGGTGCACCAGGGCTTTTTTCCCCAGAGTACGACTTACAAGGCATTCAATCCTCCTGGAGACCACTGAAAATGGAGTGAAGGACGTTATCTTGTTTTGGCTTCTTTTAACAAATCAACGTAGCAGTCAGAGAAAATCTCCTTTGTCACACCTTTCAGTCGTTATGGAGACACAGAAAAATGAACACAATCGTCTCGCCTTCATCATCACAGACTGAGAGCTTCACAAGAAGCGGCGTTGAAGAAGGATTTTAATGTGCTTTCTTTTTAAATGCTCAGAAGTTCCTTTTGCAGTAAAGCCATGGCGGGCAGATAGGTGTGTTATAGATGTGAGATGGTGATTGAGTTGTTTTTGTCCTGCTGGAGTCCTGTTCCCATCTTCTGTCCCTCTGTTCACTTTTGTTTGCTTATCTGGATCACGGGGGTGGCAACTCCAGGAGAGAGGCCCAAACCTTCCTTTCCCCATCAGCCTCCACCAGCAGGATCCCAAGGTGTTTCCTGGCTAGTGTGGAGACATAATCCCTCCAACGTGTCCTGAGTCAGCCTGGGGACCTGCTGCCAGCAGGACATGCCCAGAAGACCCCAGAGTGCTGTGGTTCGAGCACCATCTAACACCCATCCCACAGTCTTGGTCTGCCCCTGAGTCAGCAGTGGACCGGACCCTTTATAGTCCTCCTGTAGGTGGGGAGTCCACAGGTGGATGACTGGACTGGGTAGTCTGGTTCTTGGCTTGTTCTCTCATAAAGGTTCTTTTGATTCCTTCATGAGACCAGTTTGTCCTGAGAGACCCCACCAGGGGACAAAGTACCATATACAACATGGTTCCTAGGATGATACGAATGCACACAAACTGTGGTAGGAAGACTTTTCTTTGATGTAGGGATGCAACGATGCCACTTTTTTCCAAACTGATACTTGAATCTGAGGACTCGCCAATGCAATTACTAGTAATGAGTTGATGAAGCCTGCTGAAGAGTTTCAGCACATTACCCAAACTGTGTCAACGCTGTGGCACCGTTTGTCTACTGACACCTGCTGGACCATGAACATCTTTGCAGACTAGACTCTGCTGACATCAAGTCCTGCTGAGCCGTTTACCCAATGTGGGCCAGTCTGATCGGCACCCACGGCCAATTTCCGCATGCGTTTTTTTCCTGTGACGTCTCAGCATTGACGGCATTCTTTTATTATTGTATGAAAGTTCAGTTGAACAAATGCGACATTTAACCTGCAGAAAATAAAATGAATGATGTAAAAAAGGAATAAAAAAAACTAAAATCTGATGGATCAAGCACAAAAGGAGAGGAAAAAGATGAAACGAGGAAATAAAACGAAATAAAAAGAACAAAATGCTTCCTCACGGACCACATTCTGTGTTCTCTCTGGCTCCATGATGTATCAGTGGAATCATTTAGCTTCAAATGTGTCCTTTTTGACAGAAACTCATCCCGTTGACAGGCAGAGACGCTCCTCCGTTTAAACACGGTCCGGTACTTCACTGACCAGCGAAACTGCAGCTGTATCAGTCACGTGACTACCTCCTAAATGACACGCGCACTGACAAGGGGTCTCGCTCTATGAGCTAGATACACGCGCTGACGCATCAGTGTTGCTGGACCCATCACTACCGATTAGATACTTCTACTACACAAAACAATGCAATGAATTGGAATACAGGTTTTATTTTCTTCTCTTCTTTCAACAGGAATAGACTGAGGTAGAGAAAAAATAAAATATATTGATAGAAATGATCACAAAACTAAAATATTGGGTGAACAGAAATGGCAATTTACAGTGAAGCCACTTACAAGTATCAGTGCATCCCTACTTTGATGGGAAATGAGTGACTATCACTGCGTAAAAGACAAATGACACCATAACGATTAAAATGTCAGCACTGTTGTGCATCCGTGTGTCCAGCTTGAATGCTAAACACATCCTCCCTCCAATCAGCTTTGAGTTGTAGTTATTCTGTTCCACATGAGCTTTAAAATGAGTGGATCCTTGTTTTTCTGGAGGAAAATGAGCAGAAGAGGAAGTGTGTGAGTCAGAGAAAGAGCTCCTTTCAGCCTCAGCTGATCATCAGTCACTGAGCACAGGATGTTGGTCTGAGCCAACAGGCAACGCGAACAACGGTCTTGTGCAAAATGATCTGCAACAAAACGTTTGAACTGCTGAACTTGTTCTCCTCACAGATTTAAAGACCATCCTACTCTGAATGAGAGGTACCTGCTGCTGCACCTGCTGGGCAGAGGCGGCTTCAGTGAAGTCTACAAGGTAACGCTCGCTTCAGCACTACTCGTTTGTTTAAAAGCATGTTTGAAGGCCAAGTGTGTGTGTGTGTGTTTGCTTATTTGCCACATGCAGGCTTTTGACCTGTTCGAACAGCGATATGCAGCGGTTAAAATCCACCAGCTCAACAAGAACTGGAGAGAGGAGAAGAAGGAAAACTACCACAAGTAGGTCTCACTTATGCTCACATCTGCACAAGAGCTGTGTAGGAGGAATTCTAGTCGGCACTTGTGGCAGTAATGTTGTTACTTGTGATAGGATCACCCCAGACTCTTGTAAATGTCACACACACACACACACACACACACACACACACACACACACACACACACACACACACACACACACACACACACACACACACACACACACACACTTTGACTCTTCTTCTTTTTCAGGCATGCATGCAGGGAGTACCGGATACACAAGCAGCTGGACCATCCCAGAATAGTCAAACTGTATGACTATTTCTCCTTGGATACTGACACGTGAGTGACCTCTGCTTGCTGCAGTCCTGCTGTGTTCACACATCCCGAGGTGGTTCCCCCCATAACCGTTCGAGCTTCAGGTTTACAGCATGAACAGTTTGTGTTTAGAATTGATCTGATCTGATCAAGCCCTGACCCTGACCTCTGACCTATGGGGTGAAGGGGTGCCTTTTCTTGTACTTCAGGCCTGTTTTCCTGCTCTGGAAGAAACCACTTTTAAGAACTTGCTAAGCTCTATTTTCAGCTCCTGAGTGATTGTTTCCCGTCATCAGATTCTGCACAGTCCTGGAGTTCTGTGAGGGAAACGACTTGGACTTCTACCTGAAGCAAAATAAGCTGATGCCAGAGAAAGAGGCCCGCTCTATTGTCATGCAGATAGTCAGCGCTCTGCGTTACCTCAACGAAATCAAACCTCCCATCATCCACTACGACCTTAAACCAGGTGTCCAGAAAGACGCCATTGGAAAACCGTATTCATCCGAGTCAGGTGACCTGTTGAGTACTCATTGGTTCTGTTTGTGTGCTGCATAGGTAACATCTTGTTGGTGGACGGTACCGCGTGTGGCGAAATTAAAATCACAGACTTTGGTCTGTCCAAGATCATGGACGATGATAATTATGGTGTAGATGGGATGGACCTGACGTCGCAGGGGGCTGGTACCTACTGGTGAGATGCTCGAACTCCTAAAGTCCCATCAACACATCAACTGAGCCTTTACACACACACACACACACCTTAGGCCTAGTCCACACGTAGCCGGTTTTTTTAACGAATATCCGCTCCTCCAAAACCTTGCATCCACACCACCCCGTTTTAAAAAAACGTAGGTGGTAGTCCACACGTACCCGGATAAATACGTTGTTAAGGACATGCCAGACCTGTAGGTGGCAGTACTTCCTCCGTTCTTAACCTCGTCCTTCGTCTGTGGTCTTCCGCAAGGAGCAGTAATTCTGCTTGCAAAAACAAACGAGCAAAAAGCGCTTGGACAATTGATAAAGCGAGCGCAGCTCTGAGGGCATCCATGCTGTCGGCTAGTGTAAACACAGGTCGCACACGTGATGTCAGCATTTTCTGTCGTGGAAAGTGACGTTGCGGACCTTAAAGCTCCGGTTTTGTCTGTCCACACGCAGACACCCAAAACGGAGAAAACGTAGATCTTCAATTTGGCCGGAGTTTTTAAAAAGATCCGTTTTCGTGTGAAAAAACTCCGTTTTCGTGTGGATGACAGGCCAAAAGAAATATCTACGTTTTGGCAGATCCCCGGCTACGTGTGGACAGGGCCTTGGTATCGCCTGGTGTTGAGAAGTGGTGTCTGTTTTGGTCAAATCCTAAAAGTACCTTTATGCAGGCTCTCGTAGTATCACTGATCTCTAAAGATCTGTTATGATCAACTTGGCTACTAACACATGATGTTAGTAGCCAAGTTGTGATTGCTAACATCCATTAGCCATGGTGGCCATCTTCATTCAAGTTGACACCAGAAGTGAAGCTGTTGTAGCTGTGGTTCATGGACAAACTCCTGGATGGACACAAGCAAAGCCTTTCATTGGCTGTAGCTAAATGTGTTCTGGTCCGGTTAGGTACCTCCCACCGGAGTGTTTTGTGGTGGGGAAGGAACCACCTAAGATCTCGAACAAAGTGGACGTCTGGTCTGTGGGGGTGATCTTCTTCCAATGCCTCTATGGGCGCAAGGTACAGCATCAACCCGGTGTGCATGTGCAGCTTTTGGGTGTTTGTGGAGTTGTGGAAACATCTCTGTTGTGTTGTGTTTCCAGCCGTTTGGCCATAATCAGTCCCAGCAGGACATCCTTCAGGAAAACACCATCCTCAAAGCCACAGAGGTCCAGTTTCCAGCTAAACCCCAGGCCAGCACCGAGGCCAAGGTGACGCTCATGATTGTTTATGGACTCTAGAAGGCGCTATAACAGTAATGATGAGGTTTTTCTCTACCAGCTCCTTTTTAATGTAGTCATCTAAAAGAATTGAGTTTATCTGAGTTTATTGTGGTGTTTAAAAACCACCATTTTAAAACAGATCAAACTATGAATCCAGCTGTTCATATTTTCATTGCTCTATTTATGTGTCCATGTTCCTAAAGCTGTATTAGCAAATCTGCAAATCAAGCTAGCTCAAAACATGTTTTCTTGCCTCTTAATCAGAATTTTTTTGGACTTAATTCATTTCATTGAAGCCCCCTTTTCTCATAACGAACACAAGACGTTGACCACTAAAAATGACTCTTTGGTGACTAGAGCATGACGAGACACGCATGACCGTAATTTTCCGAAGTCAAGTTTTGACCCCTGCACTTTTTACCATCCAAAAACAGTTTTACTTTATATTAAATTGACACTGGTTGAGCACTAGGACAAAGCGGAAAACAACCGTTTGTGTTGAAGTCTGTTTCCCATTAGAGCATACTGTAAAGATCCCCCCCCCATGTCCCCTGCACTTCTGAAGTGAAAATTACGTACACGCAAAGGGTTTCGTTGACGAGCCTTATTCTTAAATGCACATTTCTTCCTGTCTCACAAAGCTAAAAGTAATGGTGCTGCCGCTGCAGTCATGCTTTTGGGCAGATAGAAGAAGGAAATGACGGTTTTTAACCGGCTTTATCAGAACACATTTAAGAAGAGTGTTTTGAAGTCAGTGGCTCAGGATTATTTTCTCTGCTCCCTGGTTCCTAGAAAATGGGCTCGACACACGGGAGGCGACATCGCCTCTCCTCCATTCATTTTCAATGAGACATGCGCGACAAAGCGATAATCGCGGGTCTCCCTCCTACTAAGCGAAATGTGAAAAACGTGTGTGTGAAATTTTGCGCTTGTGCACGTGTCGTGCACAGGCGACCCAGCGACGCGATCCCAGAAAGTTGAAACATTTTCAACTTTTCATCGCTGTCGCTCGGACGAGGACCAATCAACGGAGGTTTCATTCACTGACCAATGAGCGTGCATGATGCTCCGTACACCTCAGAGCAAACATGGAGGAGAAGTTTATTATTATGTTTTATAGTAAAATCAGAAGTAAGCTTTCACATAACTCTAGCAGCACCTTGTGAAACATCATATCTACCACTTTATTACCTCTGAACAGCTTAAATAACCTTCATTCCCTCCAACCTGACACAGCCAATCAAAACAACGGAAGTTTCGATTTCGCCATGGAACAGAACGCGTGGACGGCTTTGCCGCTGGCCGCTGCCGCGGGTCGCCTCCCGTGTGTCAGGTAATAAAAGCGACAGCGACAAATTTTGCTGATCGCGGTCGTTTGTCGCCTCCCGTGTGTCGAGCCCATAACGGGTGACATTCCTGCTTTTTAACAGTTTAAGCCCATTTAAATGTTAATGAGCATCTCTGTTGATGCTCAACAGCAGAACTGGGTTATTTATATAAATTCTGTAGGCTCGTGAAAATGCACAACACTATGGGTGCTATGGAAAAACATTACTGCATTTAAGTAGATGGACTTTGCCAAAGTATACATTTAAAGACACTAAAGCCTGGGGCACACCTGAGGCGGACGCTCGTGTCTTCATTTGAAATGGAAGCCATTATAGTTGATGAGAGTGGGCACAGGGGGAGCGCCGCATCTCGGTGCTGAAGATGGGCACCAGCTCTATCTCAAACACCGCGTCGCGGCTCTTTACGACATTGTGGAGTACTTTACAACAGACGTTCCAACGCGGCTTTCCAGCACAAACCTAACCGCAGTTTTGATCACTTTAAAGTGACAGCGTGTGTTTTTCCTGGTGATAGGGGCAGTTGATACCTAAATTGTTGCAAGCAAGCAGTAGTTTTGTGTTGGAGTAAGACCTTACCTACGGATGTCCATTATGGTCCAAAAGCCCTGGGGAGGGCAAACTTCAGCAAAATAACGAGCACAGCCGACTCTTTTATCAATGGCAACAAGTGAAGAGGTAAATGTGTAACTCAAGGCGTATGAATGGTGAAAGTTTGATAACTGTTTGTTACAAATCAGTAAATGTGTTTTGTCCTCAAGGGCTCCCATAGAAGGAAACATGACATCTAATATGGCGTTGCCCTGAGACTTAGACCCGCTCCCATGTATTGTAGACCTGATTTTTATGGTTATGTGTTAAGAAGCTGCCAATTTTTTCCCATAACTGGGCATCAATGAATTCATTTCGTTTTATTTTTATTATAAATTAAGAGCTTGAGTTTACAATAATATCCATGTCTAATGTTTGATTCTCTGCCTCATTATTTTTAATAAAAAATAGTTTGGGGCAAATTTTCTTGGAACGATTTAAAATGCGATAAAGTTTAATTAATCACAAAGCTTCTAGTTCATTAGATGACTTTTTCATCGAGTCCCACCCCTATTTATTATATTTAAATATTGAGTAGAATACTCTGTATGCTTCCTAAGAGTCCGTTCTGTTAAGGAAAGAAAATCATACATTTCATCTGTGAAAATCTACTGAATGATGCACACATCTGCATCAATGAATAATATACAGGATACCAGTCTGGGGATTATTGTTTTACTGGAGAAATCTGGGCCAGCTAAGAATAAATAATGTTTGTGTGAAACTCCCTCCAGTAGCTCGGAGTACAGGAATGACATACATTCATGTGTTAGATTATTACTCTTATTTCTCTATGAAACTTAAAACAAAAATCTTTGTCGACTAAAACTAAGATGCCCGACAAAAGCATTTATCCAGAAACTTCAACACAGCTCAGACCGCACTTCCCTGGGTCCTCCCTTCATTACACTCATGTAATTAGCAGCAGAACAGGATTGGTGTGAGAGGTTCATACTAGGGATGAGCGAGTACACCACTATCTGTATCTGTACTCGGAGTGGGAGTGGCCTAACTCAGAAGTGGGTGTGGTTTAACCGGAAGTTGGTGTGGTTGACATCAATACGTTATTTTAAGTCTGATCAGAAGTTGATATGTGTATTGTTTATTTGAAAACTATTTACAGAGCAGCCTCAGAGTTGAGCTTAAATGTTTTTGATCACAATAGTAAAGGAACTATTACAGAACAAGTTTTTCAATAAAATCAGAACTTTAATATTTAAGTGCATGAATTAAGAGAGAGAGAGAAGAAAAGATCTTTTCTATAGCGCCTCTCACGATAAAAATCACGAGGCGCTTCACAAAAACAAAACATGTAAAATAGAAAAAAGAATTTAGAAAATGATTAAAATATATTTAAAATGAGCAAAAAAATAGACAATTGTGATTAAAAAATGTAAAGAAAGAGAGAGAATGAATAGGAAAGAGGGAGTGGATCCTGAGGAAGACGAGAGAGAGAGGGAGGAAAAAAAACCCGACTGGAGCGGAGGCAGTGACCGACGCAGCACGAGCCGTTTTCAGCTCTGTCTTGTCAAATGCACCACGTACGTTACGAAAAAAGTTACTTTAAATAACTTTAAAGTAACTTTAAAAAGAAGCAAACTGAAGAAAACATAGGGAGTACTGAAGAAAGGTGAACAGTGAAGCAAGCACAGAGAGATCCGTTACTGTCTGTGTGTGTGGGTGTGGGTGTGGATGGATGGATGGATGGACCGGACGCGGACTGAGCTGCCGGCTGCTGAGTTTTGTGTGTAGGGAGGGGCGGACGCTCTATGTGACTGGCCAATCACAGAGCATGAAGACAGTCAGTTACCCAATGAGGATTTCCCTTCAGCACGATTACAGATATTTATGAGTTTTACTCGTTTCATGCTCGTACTCATCAAAAATGCTTTATCCGTACCAGATACTCATCTGAAACGAGTATCCGGCTCATCCCTAGTTCATGCTCAATAATACCAGAGAGGGAGAAACAGCCAGCTGCTACCACTTCAGCTTCAGGACAAACTACCAGAGTCCCAAACAGAAAAACGGTTGGACCAGAAAACGACAACTGCTGTTTAGTGCTCCCTTGTTCACTCTGGCAATGCGGGTTTCTGGTATCGGGGGCGTGGCCTAGAGATGATACCTGATGGGAGGGGTGAGAGTTTTGTGACTGCTTGTGTTTGAAAGCTAGCTTGTTTTGCAGATATGTCATTGCAGCTTTATGTCTGAAGGTCATGGGACAATAAGCCAGGATGTCTCTCGTGTCCTAAAACTGTCTCCTGTCCTTTAGGCGTTTATCCGCCGCTGTCTGGCGTACCGAAAGGAGGACCGATATGACGTTCACCAGCTGTGTTCCGACTCCTACCTTCTCCCTCACATGAGACGTTCCAACTCCTCCGGCTCCCTGCAACCCTCTGCCTCATCCCTCCCCCCCACCTACTGACTGGCCAGACTGATGGGACCCTCAGGTCAAACTCCAGGCAGGATCGTCTCAGTCGCAGGATAATGGAGGCCGGTGCTTTTTGCATATTTTTTCTCCCAATCTATTTTTGAAGTGGATAAAGGAAAGGACAGATCAAATGGACAAAGGAGGATGTTGCCTGTGAACTCGGCTCTGTGACTCGGCACTAAGCATGACTTAGGACAAGAACAGAAACGGATGGAAGCAAAAGAGTTTTGTTTAAAACAAGAAACGAATGAAGCAAGCACTTTTGCTTCTGGACTTATCCCAGCTGTGTAGGACCTCCCAGAGGCTCCGCCCACACCTGCTCCCTGTAGCTCCGCCCACACGCATCAGCATCCTGATCAGGCCTCTGTTCCCTCGTGTTGCTCTGGACTACACATGTCCATTCTAATAAGGCACAACAATAATGGTTGCATGTCATCAACCGTGCACGCTCCAGGGAACCATTTAAACATGACGTCATAACCCTGATAGAACTTGTTAGATTTACCCTTCTAATCCAGGTCTCGTTTATCGTAGATTCGACTCAACGCTCCGCCTTGTGGCCTAGTTCAAATTTAATGCATTGCCTGTCTGCTGAAAGCATTTGTGTTTCAGTCTTAATGCTTTTTTTTTTTGTTCAGGTATAAGTCTGAATGTCTGAGGGCGGATTGTTGCAATGCAGTGTTGTAGATGTCTTCGTCTACCCTTCTGAAGAGAACTGGACTCAACACAAGCTGAGAAAAGCCACTTACTGTTGTGCAGAACCCGTCAGATGATGCATTGTACATTTCATGTTCAGAGGGCATAACTTAATGGAAGACATATTATAACGAAGCTTTTCTCACTTTTTAGTTTGTTTTCATTCTAACGCTGATCTCAGTTCGCTGCTATAAATGTTGCTTTTAGTTTAACGTGAACGACTTTCATCGTGCATCAGTGCATACTTGAACTGTGGTAACAGGAAGTTTCCAGAGCTCGTACAACGTGTTCTGCTGCAGCCGACACCCAACATCTATCTGCATTTTCTTTGAGCGTAAAAGTCCAACAGACCTGATGCAGAGGGAAGACCCAGTATGCTGTTCATAGCAGGGCTCGCGAGCACGCTCCATGTTGGCTGACTTACTGCATAATTAACTTAATCTGGAGGTCAAATTGATATATCAAAGTGTTTGTGTAAATAAAACTTTTACCTGTATGAAGGTGTGGTAGTTGTAAACAACACAGCGTTGTCTCTGGATGGCAGTATTACATGTTTAAGTTTGTCTGCAGATTAAATTCACTTGGGTGACCTTAAATGAGAAACTATTTTCTACCCGTTTTTTTAATGATCAGTCACTCTGAGCTTAACATGCAGGCTGAGCATGAAAGTAGCCTCCCACCTATCTCCTGCATTAGCTGCATGTAGAAACTAAACAGTCAAACTGTAGGATTTGAAAAGCCTGACAGATCTACGCTTCATAACAAATGCTCAAAAAGTGAAAAAAAAATGCAGTAAAAATCCTCCAAACTTCACAGCACCAGAAACAGAAAAGTAAAATGTCTATAAAAAAAATTAATTAAAAAAAATACAGTTTTTCTTGAGAAACTAGAAGAAAAAAAAATGTCCAAAAAAAAAGTTAGAAAGTTCAGAAGCAACAGATTTGGTTAAAAAGTAAATAAACTGGCTTTCTCTTAACAAGGAGGTGACCGTTTCTAAAGGGAGTGAGCAGGATGACATCAGGGTCAAAAGCAGGGGCGGCGATGGGCCCGGCTACTTGGGCTGAAGCCCCGGATGTTTTATGAAAAGCCCCGGATCTAAATCGCGGAAGTAACATGCAGTACCAAAGTCCAACAGAGAGGGAGCAGCTGGCAGTAGTTTGTATACAGCCTGCCTGAGCCTCCACCACTGAAGAAGAAGCCCTTCAGCAGCCGGCTTCTTCTGCACTCTCTGCCTGAAACGCATGAGTGAAGATGGACATAAGGACGTTTTTCAGACAAAAATTACAACGACAGAACCCCAGCTTTGATGAGACTGGTGTTGACTCAGGTTTGTGAGTCTTATTTGAAAATATTTGTTGTGCTGCTGGTTTGCCTAAAGTTAGCTTACTATCAGGTAAAGTTGTTGGAGAAAGAAAGGGAATATTTACTATCATCTCACACTAAACACTAACAGGAACAATTATATGCCCTGAAAATGCTTAATATGTTGCTTCAGATTAAAAATTATGTGATACAAGACAAATATATATGATCTGGACTAGTGCGCGCACGCGCGTGTGTGTGTTAAGCCCCGGATCTTCTTCAGTCCTAAATCCACCCCTGGTCAAAAGTATAACTGCCCCACATGTTGAGTCAGCAAGTTGTGACAGAAGAACAAACTGCTGAGTCAGTTACTTTGGAAAGTGACTCATCATTTGTTGCATCCAGCAGGAGAGCGATGGTGACAGATTCATTGTTGACGGCGGTTTTACTTTCTATGTCGTTTTAGTCGTCTGAAGTTTCTCCCATCAGCCCCAGACCCGGGCTCCGGGTTGAGACCTTAGTGCAACAGGAGGTTCACCTTCAGCCTGCTGGTGAAACAAACTGTCACCAATTCCTCTTCGTCAGTGTTTTGCTGCTTTTGATGAAACAAAAATCAAACCAGACTTCAGATTTACCTAGACTTTAAACAGCCGGCTGAATGTTTCTGATGGTCGGTGAGCTGTCAAAAGACCGTTCAGGTGTACTTGTGGCTTTCCAGACACCAAGTCAAAGGTTCTTGTTTTTCTAGGATTTTGTGGATCTGTTCTGATGTTTAAAGCAACATTTTCTCTCAGTGTGGAGCAGCAGGTGTCATGTCGACGTGAGTTCCCCGTCGAGATCTGTTACTTTTCCACCCAGCTGCGAATTTAAACCGTCCACTCACAAAATAATGCGTGTCCTAACCCTTACACTAACCATAACCCTAAAATATACATAAACATTGTGTTACAGAGTAATTTAATAAATTATAATCATGCTAAACATACATTTGTGGTGGCAGGGTGGTTATGGTTTTCGTGAGTGGAAAAGAAACCGATCTCGATGGGGGAACTCAAACCGACCGGCTCAGACTTGAGTCTGATCCAGATTTAAGCAGCAGAAGTTCCATCCTCTCGTGTCCACTAAGGAGGCTGTAGCCATGACAACAGGTCCCTGAAGTACCAACAATCAGGATGTCAGAGGTCAAACGTTCACTGATTCAACTCCCCAGCCATATCCCACCATCAGCAGTAGGGTGAGAAGAGAATGGATCCAGGAGCTGGCTCTGATTGGTCCAGGAGCTGGAAGTGAGGAGGGACAAAGACGACAGTGGAGATATATGGGAGTGAGGGGCAGAGACCTTTGAAGGTCTCAAAGTTAAAAAGGGGGGCACATATAGAGCAAAACCTTTAAACAGATTCACAATCCAACAAGTTTGATAATTCAGATGATGAGAGACCCTTGTGTTCTAACAACATAATGTAAACTAGGAAACGTGTCATTTAGTGTTAGTAATCGAAGGTAATGTTAGTTCATAAATATTTGTTTCATTTTTAAAGCTGACATCTAGAGATGTTACAACGGGTACAACGCAGACCTGTGGCATACATGAGGTGAGTGGGGTTAGAGTTCTGCATCCAGAATCTTTCCCCTCTATCAGGATTAATGGACCTAACTAGGCCCAATGGATGTTGTCAAAGGCTGAAGGAATGTATCCTTCTGTTTATACATATTTATCATTAAGGATGTATCTATTCTCATAAATGAAACGTAGCAGTTACGTTTCATTTATGAGGTGGCTGTGCAGCGCACCAGGCTGAAGACCAAAGGTGACAGATCATTTGCTGCTGTGGCCCCCCATGGAACTTTTTTTTTTGTGTGTGTGGTAGAAGTATCGGTATCGGTAATCCGTATCGACGAGTACTCTGTTCCAAGTATTGGTATTGGCGCATCCCTACCAAATATCTACAGTTCCTAACAGAAATGAACATTCCAGATATCTGGAAACACTTTGATATATGGGACTATGTATTTTAACGTCATTGAGTGGCCAGTTTAACATAAAATAGGTTCACTATTTGGAATTATATTTGATATGCCAATAAACTGATTCTTTCTCGTCAATATTGCATTCTTAATGGTGTAAATTAAATTCTTGCTAGTGGACAAGCCTGTGATAATACCTCTTTTACAAGGATCATAATAATTGTACCGGGAAGAAATGCAGTAAAGGTTTAGGAGTCAGTTCAAGCAATCCACGATGGGAATCTCCAGTTCCGCTACAAACCAAAGCAGCCGGAAAGCTGATACAAGGTGAGGCAGAGCTACGGTTTTTGTCGTTTACACTAAAGTCAGACCCTATTCAGACCGTTCGCTGTAATCCCTAGGGATGGTTGTGGGTTAAAATCCCAGACCAGTAATCTCTGAAATACTCAGACCAGCCTGGTAGCAACAACCAGGTCCTGCTGTCTTCTCCATTCTGATGTTTGAACTTGGAGCAAGTCATATGCTGGTGAAGGCTCTCAGTCATCCAGGTCATGGTAATCCAAAGGGTTCAGATGAAGGCAACTGGACTTCTTTGGTTTCTTGAAGACATTTCGCTTCTCATCCGAGGAGCTTTGTCAATTCTAACTGGAATATGAGTCAAGCTTATGAACTGTAGCTGTCAATTATCCAACAAGCCCTAACTACTCTGGGTACCCCGCCTCTCCATCCACTGATGAGTGTTGTGTTGATTAGACGCAGGAAGGAGTGACCCCTGTCCACACGTAGCCGGGGATCTGCCAAAACGTAGATATTTTTCTACGTTTTGGCCTGTCATCCACACGAAAACGGATCTTTTTAAAAACTCCGGCCAAAGTGAAGATCTGCGTTTTCTCCGTTTTGGGTGTCTGCGTGTGGACAGACAAAACCGGAGTTTTAAGGTCCGCAACGTCACTTTCCGCGACAAAAAAATGCTGACATCACGTGTGCGACCTGTGTTTACACTAGCCGACAGCATGGATGCCCTCAGAGCTGCGCTCGCTTTATCAATTGTCAATTGCTTGTTTGTTTTTGCAAGTGGAATTACTGCTCCTTGCGGAAGACCACAGACGAACGACGAGGTTAAGAACGGGGGAAGTACTGCCGCCTACAGGTCTGGCATGTCCGTAACAACGCATTTATCCGGGTACGTGTGAACAGTTTTTTTTTTAAACGAGGTGGTGTGGATGCAAGTTTTTGGAGGGGCGGATATTCGTTTTTTTAAAAAACCGGCTACGTGTGGACTACTGCTTAGGAACGAGATTCCCATTTTCCAGTTAGAATTGACAAAGCTCCTCGGATAAGAGGCGAAACATCTTCAAGAAACCAAAGAAGTCCAGTTTCCTTCATTTGAACCCTTTGGATTGAGCAAGTCATCTTCACCATGGATGACTACGTATAGTTTCTGCCACACATGGACGTAATTTTCACTTTAGAAGTGGGGAGGGGGGGTATCTTTACAGTAGGCTCTAATGGGAAACAGGCTTCAACACAAACGGTTGTTTTCTGCTTGGTCCTAGAGCTCAACCAGTGTCAATTTAATATAAAGTAATATTGTTTTTGGATGGTAAAAAGTGCAGGGGTCAAAACTTGACTTTGGAAAAAGTGTGTGGGTGGGGGGGACATGTCCCCCCCGTCTCCCCCTGCCCCAAAATTACGTCCATGCTGGCGTATGACTGGCTGATTAGAAGTTTGTTGAAACTAATTGGAGCACTCAAACTCCAAGTCTTATCCTTTTAAAACTTGCCGTTTTAAATTTAAAAGTTACATTTTTATGGCAACCGATACGGTTTTTACCCAAGAATGAATGAAAACCACAATGAAGAACGTCAGTGTAGGATGGAGAAGTCTACATCAACACTCAGGGACAGCGTTTAAAATTCATTTGGCTTTATTGCTCGGGCTGTGTATCCAGCAGATGCTTCCATGCTTTTACAGAGACACCTTGTGGCTGCAGCTTTACCCACAATTCACTTCAGCCATCCCAAGAAGGACCCAACCAGCCGTGTTTACGGCACACGCTGGTCAGCGTCTCGTCTGGCCTTCAGCCTCTTACAGACTGCTGAAAACAGCGTGTATGATAGAGTTCTGCATATATATGGAGACTAATCATTTCAAAACACAAAAGGTGGTGCAAAATAATGCCGAGTCATTCATTTAACCTTGGACATAAAGATGAATCAATCATGTGGGGTTGGGGTGTCAAAATCTAAATAATAAAAAAGGTCGGAGCTGGACAAGTCAGGATTACATGTTTACAGTCATTGTTTTACTACAGCAGTGCAGTTTTTACTTAAGCCCACTTCATGACAGAGACACACCAGTGAAGACTGTTCATCAGCCAGCCCCGTCATCTTACAATGGTTATGGAAAGCAAAAAGAAAAAAGGTTCTCAGAGAGTTCTGCCCTGATGTGACTGCAGAAGAGTACAACCCAGAGACCAAACCTCCTCCTTATACAGTAGCTCAGTTCTGCTCCGGTACAGTACAGACACGTTAGACAGAACAATCCAGAACCGTCCTCTCTTCACAACGTTCCACACGAGCCTACTCACCCACAAAAGTGTCTGAATGGTTGTATCTGTCTGCCCCCTCTCCTGGCAAAATAAATAGAAAAACATAGAAAGACAGATGGGAGACAGAGAGAAACCAGGTGTCTGAAGGTGAGGGGAGTCCTTCCTCCGCTTTCTTAGGATGATGTTAGCGTTGTTCCCGTGGGAGCAGGCTGTTCCGTGGCTTCTGTGGAGGCTGCAGCGTCGACGGCCAGGTTAGTCGCAGGCGTGACCGAGGCTGGAGGGATGGATGCCGAGATGGGGACAAGAGGGGCCGCGGCCTGGGAGAGCAAAGGAGGCAGCTGGGAGGGAAGCATGGTGGGCAGAGGAGGCAACGGGGCGAGACCTGGTAGGTTCAGAGGCGGCAGTGGAGCCAGGGATGGCACTGGTGAACACAAACACACTTTTTTTTAAAAAAAAAACAGAGCACAAGGAGAACAAATGGTTCTAAAGAAGCCTGCAGGTTGTCTCCAACAGGTGTTGAACAGGAGCCAGCCGACCAGTCTGACTGTTTACTCACCTGTTGTTCCAGCTGGTAGCGGCGGTAAGGAGCTGGTTCCTCCCAGTGAAATGGCACTGAGATCTGGAAGTGGCAGGTTCAGGTTGGGGAGGTTGGGAAGTGGGGGTAATCCACCTGGGAGGGGCATCAGACCTACAACACAGACACCACGCTCATTCACCGACTCATCTGGAATCTGACACTAAAAACACACTTCTGTCCACTTTGAACTGTGAGTTTTAACGGGATCAGTTTCACGTTCCACTGATATCGTCACAGAATCATAATAACTGCTGCTGGACTCGACCATGGCGCCGATATTCAAGTCGTAATAAAGCAGGACTCTTTTCAGCAAATAAAGGGCTGTTTTAGCTATTCTGAGGTTTGTTTCCGTGTAAAAACTATAAATAACTCCTCTCTTGGATTTCATTTCATGGTTCGGTTCCCTTTCAGTATGGTGACGGAACAGAGTCAATAGAGTTTTCTCCTGCGTAAACGTACAGCTTTACATGATATTCAAAATAAAAGTCTACTTGCAGTAAGTTCTCCAGCAAAATGTTCTCAGACAACAAAGATGTATATGCGTCGCTACTGTTGCTAGGCAACAGTACGTACATCACGGTACGGACGGAAATGTATCTGAAGGCTGGGCCGTCTGATTCTGTGTCAGGTCTTCCTGGTCTACAAAGGACCTGATGTCTGGCACAGACACGGGCCTACGTTGAGCAGGTCGGCCGGGTCACGGCCACAGGTGTTACTGATTAAAGTGTGACACAGTTACACGCAAGTGTAACATACGTACCACCTAATCTCTACCCATCAATGCAGTGAATCATTTCTGTTGAGTTGTGGTAAGCTGATAGGCTAACGGCTAGTCAGTGTGAAGCCCAACCCAAAGGGTGTTGCTGCTGTCCTAAAATGGCGTCATCTCCTGAATACCACAGCAGAATGCAACAGCTGCAACTCTGCACGACCAAGCGTCTCTGGAGGAGTGCGAGCATCTGTAGAGAACCAGCTGTGTGTGACAGCTTTGATACACGGAGCAAGAGGCTCGCTCGTGTTTGTTTGTTACCAACTTACTCACCTGGTAGCGTTGTGGTTGGGTTGAAGTTAGTAGCGGCAGGATGCAGTGGAGTCATGGAGGCGAAGGAGGGACCGGTGGAGGAGGGGAGGAGAGGGACTGTGGGTAAGCCTTGAGGAGAGGGAGGGAGACAGTTAAAGGACTGCATATTCCACATCTCCATTCGGGTTGAGTGACTGGATACATTCATCCACTGGCAATTGGCTGAGCCCGTCAACGTGCGCTGTTCATGCTGATGAGTAGGGTTGTCACGGTAACCGGTGTAGCGGTAAACCCCGGTAAAAAAGTAGACAATAACCGTCGTATTTTAAAATATATATTATCTCGGTGGATTACCGTGGCTGCGGTGTAGGCGCGGTGACCCTTACCAGCCACCGTATCATCTGCTGAAGTTGCCGGCGGCACATGCGCACTTTGTTGTTTACAACCAAAACTTTCTTGAAGCTAAAGCTGAAATAATGTCCAAAGGAGGAGACGGCAGCGCTCAGGACATTTATTATCCCTCAAAGAAGACAAAGTGGGAAGTACGGGCATTTTTTTGGATATTTGAAGAATGCCGAGGGACAGTTGATAGAAGACGGCTATCCTGTTTGCAGCACGTGCAGAAAAAGTGTCTGTGAAAGGCAGCAACGCTTCAAATCTCATGACACATCTGCGTGACCATCACCCGCAACTCTACAGTCAACGCAAGGCAAGCTAACGTTAGCCTTTTAGCTAAAATGCGTGATCCGAGGATTTGGGTTGAGGGAGAATGCAATGGGTCGATATATATAAAGCAGCCGTAGCAATATTGGTATTTTAAAGACTAAAGGGGAAAAATGTAAACAAATAATCATTACAAAATAACACATTTCAGGCAAAATTTTGACACAAACTGAGGACAATATTTTCCAGATATACAGGGTTTATGTAGTCGTCTGAAAATGTAGCACGTTTAAAAAAATACCGCGGTAATACCGAAAACCGTGATAATTTTGGTCACAATAACCGTGAGGTTACATTTTCACACCGTGACAACCCTAGTCCTGAGAAATGATGTTTGTGCCGTTTCCGTGGGAACGGGAACCATTCTGGTCAATTCAGTCACTCTTTACTATTTTCTGCTGAGGCTGGACGATGTAGAAAAAAAAACACATCTATAAAATAAAATTCATAATGATCGATAAACAGAACTATAAAAATAAAAAACTCATGAACATACATCCCACTGTCATTTATTGGACCAACAAATATTGGTTGGAAAAATTTGACGCGTCGCCCAAGCTTAATATCAGTCTAGCAGCTACTGAAACCAGATACCTGTCTGCAGCTCACTGGGCATGGTGGGCGGGGCTGAGCTGATCGACAGACTGGAAAGTGAGTCTTCAAGGCTGGAGGAGACCACAGGTGTAGAAGGAGGAGGAGTCACGGCTGAAAGCTGGACCTGGAGACAGAAAAAGTCTCGTTAACTTTGCATTCCTGGGATAATTAAAGTTAGGGAGACTGTGAACACTTGTGTAAGTTTTAATGATGCACTTGTGTCTAAGCAGCCTTTCAGAGCTCTTGTTGTGGCTTCCATGTGAACTGAGCAGTTCACTATAGTGTGCGTCCTAACCTCGGTGAACCCGTCCTTGAGTGGGCCGACAGGCTCACTCGAGGAGTTTGGTGGGAAGCTGATTTTCTTTCCCTCCTCAAAAGGCCGGGTGGGAATCCTGTGGAGGTATCCGTAACCAATCCCACATCCAAGGCTGGGGAAAGGAAGAGACAAAATGTCAACCTAACCAGAGATCTTTACAGGAAAGTGTCAGGAGCATTTATGTTCTGTGAGTGGATTTAGGTGTCCTACCTGCCCTCCCCTCCCCAGGCACTGTTGGGTGTAATGACCACCTCTCTGCAGTTGTCGGTGTCTGTGTTGTACACGTAAAGCTTCAGACCCTTTCCCTCGTGGCTCTCTATCAAAGAGAACAGGTCCTCCGACTAAAGACAGTCAGAGAGACAAGGACATTAGACAAAACTGTTGCTTTAAAAAAAAGAAAAGAACTAAAGCTTGACAGCAAAACCAACCTCATTCATAACAGTGTCGGCTCCAATGATGTAGTCCGTGTGCGGCCGCAGGCCAGCGAGGGCTGCTGGGGAGTTGGGTTCTACTTCCTGTTCCAAACATAAAACTCATGTTGTTTCATGTGAACAGAGACAACAGAACAGAGGGGCTCCGGTGGATGCCTACCAGCACATGCCAAACATTTTCATTGGCTCCTTCGAAGCTGCAAAAACGAATCGAGACACCGAGCAGACCCTGCCCCCCCCACAGGTTGCTTGGAGTCACAGTGGTCTCCCGCAGCTCCAGCGTCTTCGAGGAGTAGACCAGCATCTTAACAGGTTTCTCCACACTAGCTTTGAGCAGGTCCTTCAAGGTGTCGTTGTCCTTGTTCTGGAGGGAAACAGACACGTCATTTATGTTTTCATCACTGATCTAGCACAGGACCTCGTGATGCAGGTGCTTCTCACCAGTCTGGTGTTGTTGATGGAGACGATAAAGTCAAAGAACGGTTCCAGTCCTGCTCGGTGTCCAGGTGAGTTCTCCTGGACCTGGACCACAGATGGGAGACAAACTGAGTTCCAGGACTAGCATACCCATCACATCATGAGCTATGAAACATTACGGAGCAGCAGTGCACCACACCTCTGCACTAGCATCCTACACTTATCATGGATCTAAACGTGACCACGCGGAGTAGTGACCGAAAGTCCAGCTGAGGAACTGCGTTCATGAAGCTGAACTCAGCAGGCAGCTGTGATTGATTCAGTAGGCTACTCCAGGCAGCACTGCTGATGCTCGGCTTCAGGCAGCAGGAACACCCGGCTAACCAACCCGCACAAATACACAAACCCGTCAAACGATGTGCAACAGAAACTTAAGTAAACAACGCCGCATTTTGTAAGCCGACGTTGAGTTTATCAGCCGGAGGCCGTGGGAAACAGCCTCGACTTCTAGTCAACACACTGATCCGGAATAGAACCACCTCTTACCGGAAGCTAAGCTAACAGCTCACGGGAGCCTAGAGACGTTACAAACTCACCCGGAGGACGTGGTACCCCTCGGAGCCTCCTCCAGGTATCTCCAGGCTCTGAGCGCCTCCCATAGTGTAGCTGTTCTGGGAGGTTTTAAGGTCTTCCAACAGATTAATCCCAGCAGAAGTGAGTTACCTTCACTCTTCTACACTCACTGGGTACACGTAGCCGAATGACTCGCTCTGGAGTGCGCATGCGCTGTTACGTGGCAGGAAGTAACGCCTGTTTGAATATTCCTAAAACAGAAAACACTGCGAACTAACACACAAAGAATCTGCTTTCACATCTTCTCACACCACACCTCCAATTTCTCACGCTGGAAAAAGCGAATCTCTCTGAGTTAGACGTCGCTGCTGTACACACTGCCCCAGCTACAGTGCTACAGAGTTTTAATTGACTTTACAAAAATGAGGGGGAGTATTTCCGCCCTCCAGCGGTCACAAGCTGGAACTACAGGGTAAACCATTCAATACTAGTGTATGTAAAAGTAGTTCTACCATATCGCCACTAGATGACGCTAATTCCACATCTCCCATTATCTTCTAGGGGAGATGGAACTGTACAATCGTTCGTATAAAAGAAAATATTTTAGCCTCCTTATCTAAATGAAGCTGACAAATAAATTCTTAATCTTTGTTTTTGTCCAATTGGTGGCATTAATGCTAAGGACAAGGAGGAAAATGAGGAGGGGGAACTACTTTTTTAAAGTTACAATAGTTACTTGGTAAAAAAAAAGTCTTGTCAATTTTTTTCTAAATTAAAAGCAACGGCAATTGTGGTGTCACTCCAAAGTTTTTTTACTCTATATATTCAACTGGAAACACAATAAAATTACGTATTTCTTTTTATTTATGTGTCTATTTTTAGGGTTATTTTTTTAAATAGGAAAAGAGAACACAATAATACAAAAATCACAAAAGTAAAACCAAATTGTTTAATTATGCACAGAGAATTCTCTGTGCTGAATTAAACAGAGGAAGAGTCTGGCAGGCCAGGCTAACAAATTCCCCCCTTGGTTAACACTGTGCCTCCTTGTATTGTATTTATGTAAGTGTTCAACACAATGATTGTGTGGACTCACAGTGCTAAACTGAGCTCCCTACAGGATGAGGAATGGGCAGAGCAGTGGGAATGTGCTGCTGCACAGCTGGAGTGCATATCTAGTCAGCGCTCACCAGTACTAACCCTTAGCACGTGACATCACGCAGCTCATGGGACCACCCCTTCACCATGATGGGTGGCAGAAAGACTGGAAACTAATCAAAACAGCCAAGTTTATAACCTTTTATTGGTTTGATTTAGGTGACTTCACAGTAAAATGGTAATAGATAAATATTTTATATTTTTCATGCAGAAAATCAACAACAAGGTTAGGAAATGCTGTTATAAGTATGGCGAGCTCTCTTCCCATCCAGCACATTGGGCTGGTTGAAGACTTGGTCTGTTTCTTGATGTGTTTTTGTTTTTAGTTGTGCTAAAAGTTGCTGCTGTCGATGGGATCGTTGAGATAACTCTGACCCTTCTGGACTTTAGTCATCAGACGACATACTAGAATATACTCATATGTTCATTAAGCCTGGTTCATGCTTCTCCGTCAGCTCCGCAAGGGACAGACACGCACGGATTGATGGAAGCGTTTTGCTCTCATACTTCTCCGTCTCCTGGAGAGTGTTGCAAAGCAATTCCCCGGCAGGACAACAGAGGGCGTAGCGCTGTTCTGTGGTATCCTGTCATGTATCGGTCCAAGATAATGTCTTTATATTGTGTTTTTTTGTATAAGACTTTTTAACACAGACAAATTTGTCTCTCATCCTCCTCCACCTCTTCATGCGCTCCCCACCTCTAAACCCACGTTTCCTGTCATTTCCGTCCACAAATAAAACGCCTGCTGCGCATCTTTTCACTCCTCCAGTCACGGGGAATTAAACGTTCATGTTTTTAGAGTTTTTTCGCGAGGTATTCTTCAAGCTTCTCCTTGTCTGCCGCTAGTTTTCCACGGCTCTCTTTATGTTTTTGAGGGTGCAATGGCGGCGCTGTAAACAACAGCGGCGTCCTGACCAATCACAAGCTTGCGTAATCCGTCTCGTTCAACGGATGTTTAAAAAAGTGGGCTCGACTCCGTACGTACTTGCGTGCCTGCCGGAGCCCTACGCAAGGACGGATTATGACGTTGCGTGTCTCCGCACTGACGCAGACGGAGAAGCATGAATCAGCCTTTACTCGTCGTCGTCGTCTTCCTTCTCTTATCGGGGTCCGGGTCGCGGGGGCAGCTTCCCAACTAGGGAGCTCCAGACTGTCCTCTGCCCGGCCACCTCCACCAGCTCCTCCGGCAGGACCCCAAGGCGTTCCCGGACCAGATTGGAGATGTAACCTCTCCAACGTGTCCTGGGTCGACCCGGGGGCCTCCTGCCGGCAGGACATGCCCGAAACACCTCCCCGGGGAGGCGTCCAGGAGGCATCCTGACCAGATGCCCAAACCACCTCAACTGGCTCCTTTCGATCTGGAGGAGCAGCGGTTCTACTCCGAGTCCCTCCCGAATGTCCGAGCTCCTCACCCTATCTCTAAGGCTGAGCCCGGCCACCCTACGGAGGAAACTCATTTCGGCCGCTCGTATCCGCGATCTCGTTCTTTCGGTCATTACCCAAAGCTCATGACCATAGGTGAGGATTGGGACGTAGATCGACCGGTAAATCGAGAGCCTGGCTTTCTGGCTCAGCTCCCTCTTCACCACGACAGATCGGCTCAGCGTCTGCATCACTGCAGACGCCGATCCAATCCGCCTGTCGATCTCCCGATCCCTCCTACCCTCACTTGTGAACAATACTCAAAAAAAACCATTAACCTTCCACCACCATGCTCAGCAGTGAATTGAAGCTGAGATGCTGTGAGGGGATTTCATCAAACATCTGTGGCATTATACATACTTTTGTTGCTCGAACAGGCTAAAATTATACAAAACAAACCTTTTGAAGAATAAAGATAGAAATTTTATCTGCATCCATTCATTTTTGGCTGCATATCCGGGGTCACGTCACGGGGGCTGTAGCCTAAGCAGAAAGGCCCAGACTTCCCTCTCCCCTTTCTCACTTTAGGTTATCCAGCCTTCCTTCTTATTTAGACGTTTGGGTAAATATTCTGGAGATTGATAGCACACGAGATGAACCTTCTGGAAGGTGCGTGTCTTGTTCCATCAACATCACACTGACATGGTGGTGGTAGTGTGATGGTCTGGGGCTGCTTTGCTGCTTCAGGAGCTGATGACTTGCTGTAATCGTTGGAACCCTACATTGTGCTCACCTCAAAAAAGAGGTTTTGAAGGAGAATGTCTGACCTTTGACCTGAAACAGGTTGTTCATGCTACTACATGCATGAAAAAAGCAGAAATCTGCAACGGTGTATTCTGAGTGTTCTGGACATGAAATCAAATCACTCATTATTGTTTATTTAATAGACTTTATTCAATATTCTTTTTTCACGATGTTATAATTTTATTAAAGTGCCTGCTGGACACACCGCTCCCAAGGAATGGTTTCCTTACAGTTGCCTCATCATAACTCAGACACAGGATTTTTGCATTTTGTGCCATTTACATATGGTCCCTAATCACCATAGATACTCTGTTTACACGTCTCTTATATAACAAACATCCATTTACAATGGAAGAAAGAAAGGTGAACATTGTGCAAAGACAACCAGGAACCTTTATACTAAATGACTCACCGGGCTCCTGTTCCACGGAGACTAGAACATGTATTACAGTTAAATATACTATTTTACAGTAGATGCATCAGGACAAACACAACAATACGCTCGTCTCCGTCTCCAGAGGAGGGAACATTCTCACATCCTTGTGCTTTTTGCTAAAATACAAGTCACCATACAAGCCAGAATCTCATCGTTTGCCTCGGAACATTCAGTCAAAAAGACTCAACCGTAGAAATAAATAAACCTTAGAAAGTGCATCACGTCTCAAGGTCAAAAAGTTACATTTACAAACACCAATCATCTATAAGAAGTTGCATGTAAAAGACGATGGATAGCTCTGATCCTGATCTCTTTCTTTGGCAGACAGTCACTATAAATAAACTTTACTCGGTATTACTATGTAGTACGCATAACCACACATGTACAATAATATACCTGAACCAGACAGTGGAAATGCAATAAATATGTTCTTATATCATCATTATTCTTGATTAATGTCTTATACTCACTTATGGGCATGGAGCAGACAACGAGCCAGCCGTTTCACAAGTGGAAGGTTTCACACACGTTACAAACTTCATCTATAAGGGAAAATATTGCAGACTGTTTCTAGAGGATCCTTGATCCTCTTCATGCTTGTGATGGGATACACGCACACACACGCACGCACACACACACACACGTGCGCACACACACACACACGCGCGCACACACACACACACGCGCGCACGCACACACACGCACGCACACTAGTGTTGTCAAAAAAATCGATACCTAGATATAAATCGATGCTAAAAGTGGTATCTAAATGAGATATTCCATCCCTGTGGTATCGATATTATGGACTATTATACACAGCCTTCTTCAAGTACACCGACACGCACGACAGCCAGATGCCGTAAAGCAGCCTCCGCCTCCCAGACAAACAGAAGAAGAAGACGCCGCATGGCTACATTGCAATTTCCCACGCGAGTTGTCTCCGATCCAAGTTTTGTCTGCCAAATAAATAAACAAAAACAAAACAGCGAATTTGGGAGGCGCTTCACAGCCCTACTTAATTAGCATACCAAGTCCGACACGTAGTTGCTTATTCACGCTTATGTGCTTAAAGGAAACTCCTGTTTATTGCAACCCGGACTTAATGTCTAGCATGCAGTACGTTTGTTTACTCACGCTGACAACTTTGGTGCTACTTGGATTCCCCGGGGTATTTAGATCCATCGGCGAATCGCCGTCAGTGTATATCCATATAACGGGTGCGGACGGGCACCCATGGTGCAGCCTCGAAATAAGACATTATCTGCACCAAAACATCTTCATGTCGAAAGGATTTGTTAGGAATCATTAACGTGATTTCCCTGTTCGTTTGGAGCGAGTCTGTGATTTCTAGGCGTGAACAGACTAGCCGCGGCTAATCTAACCGGCGCTTTTAATGACGTCACTGCCGTGCGCCAGTCTGTTTTTATTAAGATTACCGGTAGATGTACCTTTGTCAAATTCGTTTTCTCCCTTTATTGACCAACAGAGTTGTTCAAAAGTACAGAACAAAACATATGGTATTACATCTTATGACAAAAATGCTTCTTAAACAGAGTTTAAGCAGCAAAACATCACTCTGCACATAGCGTATATATAGTGAGACAATTCATGATTTAAAGTGTTAACTTTCACCAGTTTTTGTACGCACGTTTTAAAAAATGCTGATACTTGAAAGGTTTAAGCACTTTATACACTTAATTCTTAACATTTAATTTTTGCAATATAAATTGAGGAATGTTATTTTTTGAATAAACTTGTTCAATAAATTGGTGTTTTTAAATAGTATCGAAACCGAGTATCGAGTTTTTTTTTCAAGTATCGAATCGAGTTTGAAATTTTAGTATCGTGACAACCCTAACGCACACACACACACACACACATGCACACACACGCACGGACACACACTCACACACACACACACACACACGCACGCACGCACGCACACACACACACTGTAAGCTCGTCATGAGAAGCTAATGTTTGACACAGCAAACAACTTTGTGATATTTTACTGTTCTGTGCTTTTTCTCCCATTCTGTTGTCAAACAGGCACACGCTCACTCTGTCTCATACATTAAAATTCCAGGTAACATATATTTACACATTGAAAGACCACACACACGCACTCACACACGTCTGATTCTGTTGAAATAATGAGCGAGTCTCTAGCAGAAACATTTAAAGTGCTCCAGGCGAAGACTTGATGAAACCTCGTTCTTCCGTCTGCAGCACTCTGAATGTTTCACGGTTTGTCTTTGAAAGACGAGACCACGCCTAATGCATGTCGGCTCACAGGTCTACAGATCGTGGCCTAGCCTCTCGATCTCATCGATGAGGAAGTCGATGTCGGACTGGGTGACAGCGGGGTTGGACACGACCATACGGAAAAAGTTGACCTTGTTGCCCTGGGGCTGGTATCCCACCATGGTGGTACCCGACTCCATCATCATGGCCTTGATCTTTGGAGCCACCTGCAGGATGAACACAAAAATCAATGTCCTGCGGTCCTTGAGAGGAGCCTCCAGTAAAAAATAAAACAACAGAGGGTGTGTTTACATTGTATTTATGTATTTCAGAAACTTTTTAACACAAATGGAAAAAGGCGTTGTGGGTCTCTGCACCAGCATAAACGGAGAAGTATAAACTAGCCTTGTCTGGTGTTGTGTAGCTGTGGTCCTAAAAGAGACTTTAATTTAAAATTCCCTTCAGGTATTTTGGCAGCAAACACACAAAGTGAATGAAAACACAACTCGGTGCTGGTTGGATTTGAAACTAGAAGGCTTTTTACCCGGTGGAGCTTCT
>NC_091751.1:64292677-64510177 GCF_043380555.1 Nothobranchius furzeri | reverse complement strand
TTATTCATTTTGTGTCTATGATGAAGCCATGGAGACTTAATAAAGAAGTCACCTTGTGAGCAGTGAATCCTTAATTTTTGTCATTCATACAGAAATACTTGATTTCAAGAGGAAAGACAGCTGAAAATGTAGTTATGTAAAGCTTTGACACAACATGGATATTTAATTAGATATTTGAATTTTATCATCAAATAAAATTTTAGAATAAATAAACACATTTTAAGGGAGTAATAGGGAAAAGAAGGTTAACACCTTTCAGCATGTGTATTTCCTGCTTTTTCCAGCAGTGATATTGCTAATTCTGTTGAAGGAAATTCACTGTTTAATGAGAGACAGCTGGTGAAAATGATTTGTAAATAAGCAAGAATGCATGTAGACCTACATAATTAAGCAAAACTGAAACACTAATATAAAGTATACACATTATATATTTTGTCTCCCTTCGAATCTAGGAGGGTGGAACCCCAGCTCCAGCTATGGACGAGCCCCCAGGGGGCCCAACTTGATATTTTTTCATGGGGCCCAAAATCTCTGGCAGCCCCCCTGCCCACGCTATAACTTGTGCATGCGTGCTGTATCTCCCTCCAGTACAAAGAACACCGGGTGGAGTCTCAGCTCAGATCAGGTTGTTCACCCAGAACCGGAAGCTCTCCACAATTCCCCGTTCTTTCTTTGTTTTAGAGCAGCTGTGTAAACCTCGTGGAGTTTTTCTCATTATGAAGAACCAGAAAATGATGGAATGTGGTGTCGTAGACGTAAAAAGCAGGTAAAAAAAAGCCCAAGACAGTCGGGAATCAGCTCAGTGTGACGTTGGGACATTGGATTACATGAACCGGATTATTAGGGCTGCCAACTCACACACTGAGCGTGAGACACACACTTTTGACCCTCCCTACTCGCTGTCACGCCACACCTCCCATATCTCACCCTGTAGTATGTGGTTAGTAAAACAGACGGCGTAAATGCAGCCCACAATAAAATGAAATAAATAAAAATCACCAATCGCCTCAGCCATGGACGTAATTTGGGGGGGGGGGGGGGGGGGGTTTGACCCCTGCACTTTTTACCATCCAAAAACAATATTACACCATATTAAACTGACACTGGTTGAGCTCTAGGACCAAGCGGAAAACAACCGTTTGTGTTGAAGCCTGTTTCCCATTAGAGCATACTGTAAAGATACACCCCCCCCCCGTGTCCCCCCCACTTCTAAAGTGAAAATTACGTCCATGGCCCCAGCTGAGAATAACAGAAACACACCCACCTTCTGTTTAACATCAATGACTTTAGCTTCCAGATCTGCAGGTATGACTCTCCCTCTGAAACCAGGAAAAGTTCAATGAATCATCACACTTTAAATTTTACAAACCCAGTATTTACATACACCTAAACCCCTACCAACCTTTCATCTGTGCTCAGCAGGACAACGTTATCAGTACCGAAGCCAAGAGCCGCCCCAGCCTTCTTTATGGAGTAGTGGCTCTGCAGGGACGGCCAATAAATTCATGTTTAATCTGAGATGAAGCAGCTGCACTCCGAGTAGGTGAGCAAATCATGAGCTAACCGGTGGTGTGACGGACTTTGTGTTTGTGCAACAGCAGCGAGATAAAAAGCAGATGCATGCTAATTGGAGGGAGTCACATACATGTTCAGATGTGAAGAGAACAAGGCGCGGCGCAACAGCCATGCCCTTGGTCTTTACTTCAGGGAAATACTTGTAGCGAGCGATCATCACGCTGTACATGTTGGAGATGGCGCCCCCTGTTGACCATAAACACAGGAAATCCCCCAACACACACACACACACACACACACACACACACACACACACACACACACACACACACACACACACACACACACACACACACCATCATTATCAGCAAAAAGAGAAAACAATTTCTGTTTTTCTTTTTTGCCACATTTAAATTATTTTAATAAATCAGACAAAGATAATGATAAAAATAAGATTTTATTTAGTAACCAAACACACCTGGTCCTGTGTGAAAAGGTAATAGCCCCCTTCTTTATAATTAAAGAGCAAGTCACCCCCTACAAGAAACTTACTTCACTCCCACTTCATGTTTGAAAAATGCAACAAATGCTGTTGCCAGGCAGACCGAGAGGGCGGAGCCGCTAACAAATACACACACACACAGGCTCACAGTGGCATTATGACATCATAATGTACAAGATGACATCATAGCATACCTCTTAGCCAATAGCGGTCGCAGATTTAAATTCAAATACAGTGCAGAATTTTTCCTTGACGACGGCGCAATACTGACAGTTTTAGGCAGAATATTTGAATTTTAACCAAGATGCACTGAACTGTCAAATTAATGAATACATGTGTCTGTAGCATGATTAGACACTCCTTTATATAGTTTATCAGCAAAAAAATGTGATTTGGGGGCGACTTGCTCTTTAAATGTGATTTATTACAATAACGGGAAAGCTGACATCAGCTGTGCTGGCCAAAAGAACCATTTAGGTGATATTAACTAAACAAAAATACAGAAGAGGACATGCGTCGGGGGTCAAATACTTTAACTGACCTGGAGAGAAGAGGCCGTCTCCTTCTCCACCTGGCCAGCCAATCATCTCTCTCATCTTCTTCAGAGTCAGCTGCTCCATCAGCACGAACACCGGAGCGATCTCATAGGTGAACCTGCCGATTGTATCGGCGTTAGGCTTGCTTTTTATTTTTATTTTTATTTTTTTAACCACAGTCACATTCAGAAATGTAGCACTTGCAGAGGAAATAACCGGAACACCCCCACACTCAACTGTGCTCATTGTTTCGGGTAGCCGTTATAATTCTATGCACTGAGTGCAAAGTGGATCTGCGCCGGGCTAATTAAAAAGTTTCAGATAGGAGCCAGCCAGCACACATTCATATTAAAATGCCTTCTGACATCACCGAGTGGTTTCATTAGAGCACACAAAGCCCTGATGGCTATCTGTCAGCCCTGCCAGTCTCAGCCGAGGCTCCGGATGGGGCCCACGTGTCGGCTGAGAGGGCCTGAATGTGGACGAGTGAGTGCGAATGTGTGAATGAAAAAGGAAAAGGGGATGTTTAGGAGAGATAACAGCGTCAGCTGGCCCCAACATACAGAAACCCGAGTCAAGGAGTTTTATTAGATTATTAAAATAATGGAGAAAAGAGAATTCAAACAGAAGAATTGTCTGTTTTAATTATTTATGAGGTTTTATTGATAAGTATCTGCTCTCTGTGTGTGTTTATAAAATATAGAACGAGCACAGCAGAAATGAGACAAAACTCCGAGAGGATAAAGTAGGGTAAATGTGTCTCTCTTACACACACACACACACACACACACACACCCTTAGGATGGATCCCTGTACCCTGCCCTCTAATGAGGCCAGTTACACAACATCTCTCTTCTTCCGGCACCGGCACCAACAAAAGGATGCTCTGGGTTTCTGTCCCTGTTCTTTTACCAAATAAACATCTAAACAACAACTCCGACATTTTGTAGTGTGGGTAGAGAGGAGGACAGATAGACGCTCTGGGGAGGAGAAACCATGAGCAGAAGGAAACGACAGCGTGGGATGATAAGGTTTCTGAGGAAACGGTTGAAAGCAGGAATAAAAAGATACTGATAGGCAGCAAGAGGAGCAGAAATAACACAATAGTGGAATAAAAGCAGAGGGACCACATGGTACTAAACTATTAAAAACACTACATTTCACTTTCTGGGTTGATGTCATTAACATAAATCCTCTGTGATAAATCATGTTCACCAAAGGCAAACATGTTTATTTATCAGCATCTTTTCCTTTAGAGCAGAAAAGGACAAAACCAGAAGAGCTTTTTAAATTGTCCTTCTCTCGGAGTCATTTCACGCTGTAATGACAATAATGGTGATCATTATCACAATCAGAGCCAATCATTGGTCTTTTCAGAGCGAAAATTACCCCTCACTCACCTGCCCGTCCCCAGAGACAGCCCCAAAATGCCCTTATTATCATCATCAAGGGCATTCATTGTGTGTGTGTGTGTGTGTGTGTGTGTGTGTGTGTGTGTGTGTGTGTGTGTGTGTGTGTGTGTGTGTGTGTGTGTGTGTGTGTGTGTGTGTGTGTGTGTGTGTGTGTGACTAACCCCCTGACCCTAAACCACACTCTGCTTTCAGCTCGTCAAAGCAGCCCGGTTAGTCCGTCTGCTTCCACCGGGACAATAGATCCAGAACGATCCCTCTGCAGGGAGCTGCAGCAGCGGGTTCCCGCCGTGGAACGAGGTTCCTGCTGCAGCCGGAGGACACGTTTGCGTGTCAGTGTGGGGCCCAGCTGGCCTATCTGCTAGGACCAGCTCACAATGAGCCTCCAGTCAATGGACTGGAAACCCTCTCTGGTGAATCTGGGACAGCCAGCCCTGGTGTGTGTGTCATTATGGAAGTGTGTTGGAGTGTGGGAAGTCAATGGTCCTGTCTCTTGGGGCATTCTTCCAACCAGGAGATGGGATGGGGATGTTATCTAAATGGGTCAGCGTCCTGAGCCAAAATGTACGGAGAAACTTTCTGATTCATTTTCCCTTTTTTTTAATCTCACAGTTTGTTGTTTTCTTGGCTTCTTTCAGTGAGGTTTTCTATTTGTCACAAAATGTAACACACTTATGAACTCACCACGTTAGTTTTAACACAGCTTGCTGTATCACTAAAGCACATTAGCTACTACTGAAGACGGCCCAAAACTTATCTGAGAAAAACCTAATGTTGTAAAAAATCTACGAATGTTTGAAAGAAACGCTAAACATCATCTTTTCACATTTTTCTTATTGTTTTAACATTACAGCACAAAAATGATAAAGAAAATTGCTCCAACTTGGGTGGACACAAGGGTCTCCTGTTAGCAGGACGTGCTTGTAACACTTCCCCTGGGAGGCTCCAGGAGGCATCTCAGCTGGATCCTCTCCTCCTGGAGGAGCAGCAGCCCCCCCCCCCCCCCCCCCCCCCCCCCCAGTCTCTCTGGGATATCCAAGCCTGAGCCCGGCCACCTGACAGAGGAAACTCATTTTGGCCGCTTGTTCTTGGTCATTCGCCTCAACTCATGACCATCATTGAGGATTGGGATGAAGAACGCCCAGTAACATGAATGCTTTTCTTTCTGGCTTAGCTCCTCTTCACCACATCAATCCGGTTCCGCCTGCCCATCTCCTGCTCCCTCCTTCCCTTCCTCCCAACATACTTCAACTCCCTGACTTGAGGACCTCTGCCCCGACCTGGAGTAGGCACTCCACTCTTCTCTGACCAGAACCATGGCATCATGGCACTTATAATTAATTAATTCCCAGTAAAAAAAAAATCTTTGTATCTTTATTCCTTGGAGAGTGTTCTTTCCTGATGGGACTGGTTTTGTTGCCGTGAGTTTGGGACTACACACATTAAAAGTGTGTGAAGCAAATGTGGTTCACATGCTCCATCAGACTCGGCCACCATGTAAGTTTGACCTAGGATCAATATGTAATCTCACCATCCCTGGGGCCCGACACAGCCCGGTGTCAGCCTCCCGCCTGTCGATGCACGGTCTGTGCTGGACAAACACAGCTCTTTATATAACCAGCTGCTGTCACACTAGAGAACAACAGAAACACTCCCCCTACGATGGCAACCAGAGGAGATTCCCTTCAGACAGGCTGTTCCTTCATGGCATATCTGCAGACGACCACGTTTAGCTAAAACACAAATAATAAGACATGCTTTCTGTTGGACTCACATGTTGGTGTTTGCTGTAGACGTCAGCCACTCTCCTGCCAGACCAATGATGTCCAAACCGGAAGATAACTGGTTGAAGAAGCGGGGGTGACCTAAATAAAAACATAAACTAATTAATCTGGTGCACAAATGAAAGCTAAACACCCGTTCTGACATTATTTAAAGGTTCCATGTCGTGAAAAATCCACTTTTTGGAGCTTTTTACCAAGTTAAGGAGTTATTTCCTCATGAGAAATACCCCCAAACCTGTTCTTGGCTGAATTCGTGCATTTTCCTGTCTCAACTGCAAATTTGGTTGATGTAAGGGTTTTTTTCTGCAAACAAAAGAAAGTAGCCCACTTGCGTCGGGCATTTCTCCTCCCCCTGAAGCTTGGTTCTGAAACCTGGATATTTTGCGGATTTATGACAGTTTACTTCTGCATTGGGGACTACACACCGCCGTAAAAAAACATGTGCCCTGCCTACAAAGATGCACGTAATGGCCAGCCCAGGGTACGTGTGTGAGGCTACTTGACTTATAACAGACTTGGTAGTCCAGTAGTTAAGAGTGCCACACTGGCATGCAGTTTTGTGCAGATTCGCCTCCCAGTCACGGCAGCAACTTTTAAAATGATTTTGTTGCTGCACTTGCCAGTATTATGTTTTTAATCCTTCATTGGTAAACTGCTCAAAATACAAGGACTAATCTGTTTATTTTTTTTTTTAGCAGTGTGAGTTCATGTGAGGTGAGCAGAATAAATCAACTAAAATGCTGCTTGGGAATGACCAAATTCAAAGATCCTTGGAGACACTAAATGTTTTGCAGAAAAATGTTGATACAACTAAAATATAAATAAATATAATCTGCTTCAGCTGGCTAAATAATTTATTGCCAACTCCGGGAGTCAAACCCGTGTCAGCTGTCACGTTGAGGAGATGGTTAGGACCCAAAATGCAGATTACCCAGACGACAAGAGGCAGGAGTTGGTATAAAGTAAAAATCCTTTTATTGCAGGATGAACAAAAATAAATCCAAAAGGCAGCGAGCCAAAAATAAAAAAAAAACAGGAGAACAAAAGCTCACTCAGAGCACAAAGACCTGGAGAACGAGACGCAAAGCTCACACAGAGCACCAAAACAACACTAACAAACAACAATGGACCGACACAATACAGAGACAAGACAGGGCTTATATAGACTGGGAGGAGCAATTAGGGAAACAAGCAGCAGGTGTGTGGAGTGAGGGCTGGAGGGAAAGCAGGTGAATATAATATCTGAATGGGGAACAGAACCAGAGGAGGACAGAAAAACCTAAAACTATAAAACAAAACTAAACCGAAAGACTGAGGGAAGGACTCACACACACACACACACACACACACACACACACACACACACACACACACACACACACACACACACACACACACACACACACACACACACACACACACTGAAATAAAAGACCTAAATGAACTGAGATGGGGAGACTAAGAGACGTGAAGAGAACCAGGAGGGAGCTGGGGACAAAAGGGCTGGAGCTACAACAGAAGACACATAAATGAGACGCGGACAAAAGACACATGAGGGCGCTTATGAGACACAAAATGGGAAACTGGAGAGGGATGGAGAACATGAGGAGACACACGAGGGAAGACGCAGACACAGACCATGACATCAGCAGGTGGCAAAACAAGACAAAAGGCAGGCACTTAAACCACTGGACTACCAAGACCAGCCTTGCCTAAGACACTGGTGCATTTATGTTGTGGGCGGAGCTTAGCTAAAACTAACTGTTTCAGTTCTGGGTATAAATTCAGGCTGACAAAAGTAACTTGTATTTAAGATGAATGCCATCTCAATAGTGCCAGTAGAAGTATTTAATCAAATATTTTGCCTTCCTTTGCTCTCAAAGGTCTAACACAGCATGATCTGGTCCCTTTAAAGAATACTTTTTCCGTAGAACAACATGTGATATTTTTGTTGTGATTACTCTAAAGGACCCATAAGAAACATTTATTGATTCAGATTTGATTCTATTTTTCCCTGTTCAGCCATAAGAGATCTGACAGAGCAGGTTTGGTGGCAGCTATGTGGCAGCCGTTTAGACTTCAAGGTGCCTGCACACAGTCACCGGTCCGAGAGCCTGGAGCCAGTCCCAGAAACAAATGCTGGATTACATCTTCCGTAATAAAAGATGCTTTTAAAAATATACAACACAAATGGTAAGATCTGAAAGAAGGAGGAGCATTTGTCTGTTTGTTTCAGCACCACGGACAGCTCCACACCTCCTCTGAAAGGTTTGGACCTGAAGACCGTGTGAGCCGTAAAACCCAGGGGACAGTTTGAGCTTTGTTGTTCTAACAGCCTGGAACAGCCCGTTAAGATCCCCTCAGGCTACACTTGGTTTAATAAGTCAGACGGGGAGAGAGGGGGAGGTCAGATGATTTACCAGAGGGGGAATGAATCAAGCTCTCACCCTAATGGGCTGTATGCTGTCAAGACAACATGAGTTTCTGATGATAAAAGGCTTATAAATCTTTAAAAGCCCTCAAAGACCCAAACGTTTACAGATTATTTATAAAATCCCATCTATAAATTCTGACTAAATGCTAATCTAATCAGACAAATAGGAGGTTATTTTAAATCATATAGATGAAGCTTAAGCTGCAGCTCAGTGTCCTTGCAGCTCACCTGTCCGGACTCCATATTTGAGTGTGTCCCTGCAGTCCACCAGGATCTGCTCCAGGGACTCTGGCTGGTCCGACAGCTCCAGGTTAAAGCCCTCCATTCCCTCCAGCAGCTGGTGAGGGTGGTGGAAGTCCAGAACCTTGGTGGAGCGATCAAACGTTTTCTTGATGTAGTTTGTAAGGATGTCCACCACCTCCAGCAGGAACTGCAAGGTGGGCTCCTCCCCATTTTTAGCTGGCAGAAGGTCTGGAAGGTGAGAGGGTGAAGCAGCAGAAACAAATCTTAGGTTCAACTTCTCAGCTCGTCAATGAGAAACAACAGGATTTAACAGTAAATCAGACCCAGGTTCATTTCTAATCATTTTTCACTCCGTTACATTTGTCTAAAATGCATGTAGCAGAGCTGCTGCGGCTACGACGTGGCTCATCACCACCAGTGTGCAAATGTGTGTTGTAAGGCACCTTGGGGGATTCAAATACAGGAAATTAGAAATATTGTACAATAACAACATTTCCTGTAGTTTTAAAAACAGATTTTTGTTTATTGCTGAACTTAAGCTTCTGTTTTCTGTTGTTAGATAAAACAAGTTTCTAGAAATAAACTGTGTGATAGAAATGATAATGATGCATTTAATTGTTTCACAATGGGGTTAACTTTAGTTTAACATATGTTTCAGTACCAATATGAAGGTCAACCCATGGGCACCATTTAATAGCTGGTTTATAATTAGAGAGTTTTTGTTATTATCCAGATTTTCAGGCTTTATAATTTATTAGTTTGATGAAATAAGCTAAAGCTGAATGATCTTACAGCGTTATCATTAATCTATTCACGTGTGGAACGTTTTGAGAACAAAAATAAACAGTCAGACATTTGCTGAGTGTTGATGAAACAGTAAAAGCAATGATGCATTGAGATTAAAACCATAAATGCTGTGATAATGTGAGGAATAATAAGAGAAACCACGGATAAAAGCAGCGGATGAACGCGTCAAGCTGTCAAAGCTCTCACCTCTGGCGAACAGGTTGGAGAAGTCCGTCTCTGTGCGCCGGAAGCGCGCGTCCCGGTCGCTGTTGTCGCACGAGAGCAGGTTCTTCTGGCCCGAGAGTCTCCCTCTCTCGTCCAGACTGTTGTTCTTCTGCAGGAAGCCTAGAGAGTTACAGGGCAGAGAGAATGAGTTGTCCCCCAAAACCTCCATCAGGCTGACAAAAAACAAAAAGGATGAAATCAACTATGCGAAATAAAACAAACAAATAAATAAATAAAAGGTGATGGATGTTTGAATATTTAGACCGTTTCCCGGTAAACTGAACTAAAGCTGTGATGTCAAGGATCTGCTGTTGAATAATCTAAAATGAATCTGATGTGGGTGTCGAATTTAAACAGGTCAATGGCGCGCCAGCGCACGCTCCGTCACGGGTGCTCGCGCTCCTCAACCCGTGACATCACAGGCACGATCCTGTCAGAGTACACCCAGCCTCCTGTGAAAATCAACAGCCAAACCCCTTAGGTCCACACACACACACACACACACACACACACACACACACACACACACACACACACACACACACACACACACACACGCGCGCGCGCGCGCGCCCTGAAGGAGATTTTGTCTCGGCTGGATGGACGTCTCCGGATTTTGTCTCGCGGCCTTCGGCAGCTATCTGCGAACCGAGGCCTAATCACGCGTAAAAACACGCACTTCTCTCTAATCACGCCTCATATTTCACACAGCTCCTAACATATATCAGAGGTTTGGTCAGTCCCTAAACCATCACCTTTAAAACGGCATCAAGCGATAAATCAAACGACTAATTTATGAATTAAATAATAAATCAGTTTGATAGGTTTGAGACTTCGCGGGTTTTAGTTGATCCGAGGCGAGACAAGCAGGTCAGTAACATTCCGTTAGATCCAGCATCCTTCCAGGAAATCCATTCAGCCTGGGTTTTATTGTCTGGGCCGCTGAGAAGCAGACACTCCGCTGTGACGCGCCTGTGGGTTACCAAATAGATTAACTCTTGAAAATAAGACGAAACAAAAAAGAGGGCACCAAACGCCTGAAATGAAACATCCTTTTGCTTTATTTTAGCAGAGATGGAGATGACGTGTGGGAGTCAGAGGGCTCCTGGTCCGGGTCTTTATCCCCACACCTGCGGGCTAAAGCGCACTGACCTTCTGGAGATGAAAACATGAAGTGACGGCGGAGGATGGGCCTGCGCTCTCCAGACTGCACACACAGTCACGTGACCTGTTTAGAAGGCTGCAAGGCTCTGTGGCCAAGATGGTAACAATGACATGACTTCAAAGTAAGACTCCTCTCCACGGATGTAGTTGAAAGGTGGTAAAATCGTGACATGGAATGATGACTGCTCCTAAAAGCAAAACTCACCGCAGATCTTCATCCCGAGCTTCCGCGTGCAGCCGTGCATCCACGCATACTCGTAGGCTAGAACAGAATGAACGGGTGGAGTTTATCTGTGTGTAGCAGGCCGCGGATGATGGAGCACACAGAGGCAGAGGGAGCGCGCGCGTGCGTGCGGGCTTTCATCTTATTCCAGACTCATTTAAAAACTGGTTTGTTGGATAATTAGTCCCCTTTCTGTTTGCAGAGTTGAGTCCGCCTAACGCTTCCGGTTTGGGTTCAGTCAATTGTGGCCCGCTCACGCGCCCGGCCGAAGGGCGGACTGGAATTAACACCCGTGAAATGAGCTCACGGAGGGGGACAGGAATTAATTGAGTGCAGCGCGGAGGCCCGTGTGACTGGAACGAGCTGGACATGCTCTGAGGGAAGCCGGAAGCTGAACCTTATTTTCATCCACCTCACAAGCGCGCGCACACACACACAATTTGCACAAAAGACACAAGCTGGACAGGATGGAGCAGAAGCCTGACGCGAACAAGCAGACCTGCGGGCCACCAATACAACACAACAAGCATCTGCATTCAACGACTTTCTGCTTAAAAATAACGTCAAATTCAGAAAATTTAGAATAAATGCCCAAAATGTATGAAGATATATCTAAATATTTAGAGTCAAGTCTACATATATAAGGTTACACATCGCTCCAGAGAGTAAAATCTAAACATTTAAAATTAATACTCAAAGTTGTCTCGTTCTTGGAATCATGTAAAAATGTTTAACGTAGCCATATAAGTGAAACCTAAATATTCAGAGTAAAATCTAAATATATAATTAAATCTGAATATTTAACATAAAATAAAAACACACCAAAAATTTTAATTCTAAATGTATTACTAAAATTAAAACAGGGTGATCACTGATGTAACATCTGTGTGAGTCTATTTATTTAATTACTGAAAAACAACACTGATAAATGATCATATGACTCATTTCATTTTACTACAGTTTGAGCTCGCGTGTTAGTGAAATATTCACTTTAAACCACGTTTGTTTTTAGATTCTGATACTTAAATGTGAAGTAGATATTTTGCAGCTAATTATTCGTTTACCCTACAATTGGTTTTATGTTTGACTGAACCAGCTCGGTTTATCAAAAACATGTGTTGTTAATATTTTAATTACATGGCGTCATCGGTGTCCCAAACACGCCTGATGGAAAAGTTTCACATCAAAACATTAAATTCAAAATCATTTAAACCAAGAGCGACACACACACACACACACACACACACACACACACACACACACACACACACACACACACACACACACACACTTGCAGACACAACAAGCCGCCAGGCGTGAGATGGAGCGTGTAGGGGGATAATGGCCACATCCAGCAGCGCGGTGAAACAGAGCAGGCGTGTTTCATCCTTTACTTGATGCAACCGCTGAACACACTGATGCCATTAAAGAGTAGAGAAGATTTTTATAAAAAAGAAAAAAAAGAAAACCCAAAAATTGTATCCTGACGTATCTGCTAAATAAAAGCAGCCATCTCCTGATGAGGACAACACCCTGCTCTTATTTCCTGCGTTGCTGCAGTTGTGCAGATGGCTGCTCAAGTGCGCTCTAACGGAGCCAATTCTGCGGCAAAAGCTGAAAAAGATTAATTAACCCGGAGGTTAATGTATAGACTCAAAAATGGGATCGTGGAGGAATAATGACTTCTGGAAAATGACACAAATCGCTTTAGGTGAACAAAAATGATTTAGGAGTGTGAGGAGAAGGAAGCCTTAGAAGCAGAGAGAATATTGTTTAAAGGCTAAATATATTAGAGCAACATGCTGATGGGTCATTGTGGATGTCACGTTTCTCCAGCCAGTTCCGCTGACCGCGCGCGCCGAGACAGCGACAGCGACAGGCAGCTGTGATGGCTCTGTTTTAAACCAGAATGATTAACGACGGAGCCCACGCAGCAAATGGCCCGGGCCAGACTGCTATAATGGGAGGGAGGGAGAGAGAGAGAGAGAGGGGGGGGGGGGGGGGGGGGCTGTGTAGAATAGATTACTCTGCAGAAGTGTCTTTCAGCAAGGCATCAACAGTTCTTTAAGCACAACCTGCGCGCTCCCGGGAAGCCTCTCCCCTCAGGAATGGGGGTGGGTGGAGTGGGGGTGAGTGTGCAGACCTACTTCCAGACTGGGGTCTTAAATTAGCAGAGTTGGGGTCCTGGTCCCCGCCGGTGGCTCTCGGTTCGGACGTGGCCATCACTCCTCCGTAATGTGGTCTCCAGCTGGGAACTGTAAACACACCGGTCCAGGAGAGCAGGGCTGAAAGATTAGTCTGCACTAGAGACACCCAGAATAAAACCACTGACGGATCCATCCAAGGCCGTCTGACCAGACGCGCTGCCAGCACCAAATTGCGCATGCCGCACAGCAAGCGCAAAACCAAAACGCACATATTTGACTATTTTAAATATATATTTCCCCACATTAATATACACTCAGATAATGAAGCATGGGTTGGTTCTTCCTCAAATTTATTTTTGATGTCATTTTCAAGAGAATCAGAGCGATTCTTTTTTTTTAGTTTTTTTATGTGGCAATCTGTTTAACACCCGGAACAGCTGATAATTCTGAGGAACAAAAACAGAAACCAAGACAACAAGCTGCTGATAAAACCATCTGCTGCAAAAAATACAAATAACTAACGCAATGAGTGTATTTTCATTAAGATACTCCAAACGCATATTTCTTTTATTTCTTTACAACGAATAGTTCTTTTGTTTATTTTTCTATAGACCCTGGCTCGTTGTTATAATCAGCTGTCTGCCTGTACAGGTCTGTGACGCGCATCGTTGAAGATGCGCGGCTGGAATGGAGCGTCTTACCGGCTCAGAGGCGCGCAGGTTGTCCAGAACTCAATTTTATTCTAATTAGCTCCCAAAAAAACCATCCAGAGGCGGAAATGTCGGGATTAGCAGCGAGCGCACTAAAACAGATCCGTTCCACTGGTGCCGAAGTGGCCCGTTTCTTTTCCTTTTTTCCTCCTCAGGATTATTTATATTCGTTATTTATATCTCCAGCTCCGGCTGCTCATTGGTCACTCCACGCAGACACGAGTCACGGCGCTGCCTGCCTCTGACGCCTGATGAAGCCCGCCTGAAATCCACAAATCCACTGACAGCACAGCTCTCCACTTTGAGAAAAAAGGAAAAGAAAAGCAACAGTGACGTTTCCCCTCACCCACCCGTGGCCGTAGACGCCTGGTGGTGTGTCTTCAGGTGTGGGCGGTGTTGCAAGAGGGTGGGTGGAGATCTGAATGTGAAGTATGTTCTGGATGCTGACCTTGAAAAAGCAGTTTTTGGAAAATTCCAGCAGATTTTTTAGAAGGTGCGCATCAGATGACGCTGATGGCTCAGAGAAGAGACCTGAGATCAAGGTGACACATGTGGGTGGGTGTTTACTTTGATGCTGGTGAAGATCAGACATCATGTCCATCCAGCTGCAGATCCATTATCATTCCCACAGCAGGTCTTTTATGGAGCTTAACTCCATTATCCAATAAGTCAGTCCAGGTGCATCACAAAGAACAGGCTTGGACTTGTTTATCTTGTGTGTGTTTGTGTGTGTGTGTGTGTGTGTGTGCTTCAGGGACAATGATCTTTTACATTTCTATTGTGTTATCTTCAGGCGTGGAGAACCCTTTAATGTACCAAACCACAGGAGATGAAAAGGACCGAAATAAAACACGAAGCTCCGGCCTCAGAGCCGAGGAACGGGCGGTGGAAAACCACGAGCTGCTTTTACTTCTGTCTGAACCCATCAGGGTGAAATGAGATGCTCGTGCAGACCCTGAGGACAAAGAGGAGGAATCCTGCCACTGAAGAGGTGTTGAAGCAGGAAACCCAGCTGTGAAAAAGTACTTTTACAAATAGCTTCTGCTTTTGCTTTTCATTTCTCAAACGTCTGTGTTGGAGTGAACACACATGGTGGTTTCAGATGGGAAGGAGTGGGAAAGTTAACTCTAAGCTTAGGTTAGGATCAAAGTCAGGGTCAGCCACAGTGGAGGGTTACCAGCATGAACGTTGCAGGGTTTAGGAAACTGAGTGCTTTAAGAGCTCAATATGTATATTACCTCTTCTTATGACCAACAATCTGTGATACTCTATCTAAATATAGAATATCAACCCTGCATGGTCTTTATTGTGTTTTAATCAGAAGATTCTAGGATTCTTTATTTATCAGGGGATTGTACACACTTTGTTTTGATTCAGAAAACAGTCAGGTTTATAAAAGTAAGAATTTATTTTACAAACAATTAAAACATAACAGGTTAACTAACATTTACTGTGAGTGGATGGAGCTAGATGCGATGTATGAAACCTCTGTGTGAATATCAGAACTTCCGTATCTAGGAGAGCTGAGTTCTGGATTTAAAAGAATTTCGTTTGCATGAAGCTATGAAGCTGATTATTATCAAAAACACATCAGGCGCTATCTGTGTGTCTACTTCACCCGTTTTCAGAGACTCTCTTCGTGGATCCGAAGGTCAGAGAGGTCGGATGGCCTCTGGCACCGAAGGTCCAGTAGATTGACCACAGCACCGACTTCTCCCGTCCAGAGATGTCTCGGGTCATGACAGATGGATGGAACCGCGCGTCTGGGACTCTTAAAGAGTCGGAACAAAATCAGCTTGTTCTGCAGGAACTGTTCGCTGTATCAGCTTCGCAGGTGCAAAAAGATTTTGACGACATGTCAAAAGCTTTGATGGGTCAAAGAGGGTTTTGCTTCAGATGGCCGGTCTGAAGTTTTCACAAGAACTGATGAATCACCAGAGTGATCTGGTTTTAATGTTCTCAGGTTATGATTTGTGTAGCCAACCAGAGGTTGACACGTTTGAGGAATGTTAACAAGAATCTCAGAAACATGCCTTCTTTGATCCGGAGGCTCTGATCTGGGGTAAAGGCTATCTATGTGTCACACGTTTAACTTTACTTCGTCCTTGTGTGAGTGCAAATGGTGATGACCTTGTCATATAAACATGCTGAAACATATATCAATCACTGTAATCATAACATAACATTCATTTCAACCTTCAATCATTGAGTACAGATTAATGAAACATTTCTTTATATTATAATTATTATAAGTAGCAATAAACAAACGTTTAATTACTGATTATCTAGCGTATGTTTATGTTTATGTTTATGTATTTAGCAGACGCTTTTGTCCAAAGCGTCTCACAAGTGATAATCGGCACGTTGCCCTTGAGGCTAACAACAACAGTAACAACAACAACAACTTGACATCAGTCATGGAGAGGAGGGAACAAGGAGTGGACAATAGAGAGGGGGGACGGGTGCAGGGAGGGTGCTAGTTAAGAAGATGCTCTCTGAAGAGCAGGGTCTTCAGGAGTTTCTTGAAAATTGAAAAGGAAGCCCCTGTTCTGGTAGTGCTTGGAAGGTCATTCCACATTTGTGGAACGATGCATGAGAAGAGTCTGGATTGTCCTGAGCGTGGTGTAGGCACTGCTAGCCGACGATCCTGTGATGACCGGAGCGGCCGGGCCGAGACGTAAGCCTTTGCAAGAGGATTCAGGTAGATGGGAGCCGTACCGTCTCAGACTTTGTATGCTAGTGTTAGCAATTTGAATTTGATGCGTGCTGCTAGTGGTAGCCAGTGGAGCTCAAAGAACAGAGGGGTGACGTGTGCTCTTTTTGGCTGATTGAAGACCAGACGCGCCGCTGCGTTCTGGACCATTTGAAGAGGTCTCACAGTACAGGCTTATAAGTTGTTTACAGTGTATGAGTTGTAGAAGTTCATATCTGATTTAGGAAATCAGTCCTAGATTCAGCAACTAATCTGGGCTGTGAGTGTTCCTCATTTGGAGGCATGAAGAATCCTGTAGGACGATAAGGGAAGCTTGAACCTTGGGGAGAGAGCATAATTGTTGACAATTCGTTATCATGTGTTCAGAGCTGCAGAGAGGCTCTGAGCTCCATCTGGTGGGACGAAGGCAGGCCGATTTAAAGGGAACACATGCAGTCTCGTGTCTCCTTTTTGACCAGATGTTGAATGGTCAAACAGTACCTAAAACTGACCATTGCTGGGCGTTCCAATGTCTTGTTTAAGGTCAAAGGTCAGATATTCTTGAGAGCAGAATTAATGGTGGTAGTCCAGCTCCTGAATAGCAGAGCAGCACCTGAACATCACACCACCACCACCATGCTTTTCTCTTTTAGAGCCCATTTGACCCAGTCTCTTTTGTATTGTTGACCTCTGACCTTAACCTTTAACCTGGTGAGTCCTGCAGTCATTCTGGGTTTTTTAGACCGGGGCACCATTAGAGATCTGTTGGTCTTCTTCATCATGTTGTCTGACTGCTGAAGTGATTTTTGACTTCTACAGGTCTGGGTGTGTCTGCTGGAGCTGAACTCAGCTTTATGAACGATGAAAGTCATGATTTTACCAGAAGGAAGTGACTTTTTCAGTTGGTTTAGTTTATTGTCTTAAGAAATGAAATAATCCTTTTAAAACTACATTTTATTCTTAATCAGGTTATCTATGTTTAATATTAAAACATTTTTTCTGATCTGAAAAACTAAAATATTATCTGCTAGAAAACACCAAACAAACCAGGTGAGGATTAATATTTCACGTTACTATATGTAATGTAGCTGCAGGCTTCTCAGTCTCATTGCTTCAGTGGTTTAATTCACTCGTTTGTGATGTTTTCTTTTCCTTTTCTGACAAAAATACAGTCATAAAGTTTTTAATAGTTCTGATCAACCATTAAGTTCCTGTTTATCTTGGTGAAGAACTGAACTAAACTGAGAAACTGGTGAAATTAAACAGTAAAAAAAGAAAAATGGAGATGTTTGAATAAAAAGTGAAATACTATCATTTCAATTACATTAGCATTATGATTATATAACAAGCCTTTTAATGCTCTGAATGGTTAAAATACATTTAAAAAGCATTTTCTGTGTCTTATAGGGGCAAAACATGTATGAGTAAAAGATCTGAAGAATGCTTTTAAAATTTTTTAAATTAAATAAGTTGTATGTTTGCTTTCCCCCGCCTGTACAGGTTACGGGGCTAGTAGCAACTTCAGTGGGACATCCCAGACAGCCCTCTCCCTGGCCACCTCCACCAGCTCCTCTGGCAGGACCCCAAGTTGTTCCCGGGTCAGATTGGAGACGTATCTTCTCCACCGTGTCCTGGGTTGACCCGGAGGCCTCCTGCAGTCAGGACATGCCTGAAACATCACACCAGGAAGGAGTCCAGGCAGCATCCTGACAACATACCCGAACCACCTCAGCTGGCTCTTGATGCAGAGGAGCAGTGGCTCTACTCTGAGTCCCTCTAAAATGCCCGTACTCATTTTGGCTGCTTATATCAGCAATCTTGTTCTCACGGTCACTACCCAAATCTCATGACCATAGGTCAGGGTTGTGATGTAGATCTTTTCCGGTTGAAAACCATGGTCTTGGATTTGGAGGTGTTGATCCTCATCCCAGCCATTTCACACTCGGCCGCAGAGCTCCCCAGCAAGAGCTGGAGGTCAGAGCTTGATGAAGCTAAGAGGACCATCACCCGCAAACAGCAGAGACGAGATTGTCCTGCCACCAAACCACCCCCCACACCACGGCTGCACCTACAAATTCTGTCCATATTATTTAGAGCTAAAAAGGAAAAGGCAGAATTAAGGTTGAGCAATTACATCACAGATTACAGTGAAGATGATGCAGCATAAGAAACACTTCATACAACGGCTGATGAGTACATGAGGGCTTAAAGTTTTTGATTTAAACAACCGTATGTGTAAGTGGCCAGCAGTTAGAGCATTTCAATGCCATATGCCACGCCCTCCTAGCCTAGTGAACTAGACCAAATTCTTGCTTTGCAAAGTTTGGTCTAGGCATGCTCCATTGGAACCTCAGCAGCTCCTACCAGGACTCTGGCTAGCCAATCACAGCTCTCTAGAGGGGTTTCAAACACACAAAGAGCTGTGATTGGTCCATAATGGTGGGCTAATCATAGTGCTCTATCTGCTTAGTGAACAAATCACAGAGCTTTATCCGCTTTGTGGGCCAATCAGGGCACTCTATATGCCTGGTGGGTGGGATGATGCAACAGAGTGAAACAAGAGTATGTCACATTCATTGTCCAGTAGCATGCGGAGATCATTTGAAAGACAACGGTAGAACCCGCCCCACAACGGAGAGCCGCCAATGGAGCGTTGCCAGACTAAATAATACATTTATTTAGTCTGGCTTGCCAGGCTAACACCCTCCAGATCTGGGGGTAGAAGGAAGTGTTAGCAGAGCAGGTGGCAAATTGGGGGGTGGTGGGGTGGGGTGGGGGTGGTGGTGGTGCAGGACTCAGCTGCTCGAGACTTGGGCCCCGGTCTCGGAAGGTAGTGAGATGGAGAGGAACGCTTGACTCACAATTTGGTTCTCAGTTTGGTGGCTTGGTTTGTCCAGGAGGGGTGTCTGGAGGGTCAGCCGATGGCCTGTACAGGTCCGGTACCTCGGTGTTCTGTTTCTGCTCTTGTTCAAACTTTTCGTGGGGCATGGGTCGGAAGTCGGGTGGCGGTGAAGGGGCTGCTACGCAGGTGGAGAGTAGGGGAACTGCTAAGAGAGACCGTGGGGATTCGTCGCTGGATGCTGTGGTGGGGGATGGATCGGTTAAACTATGTAGGATGGGTGATGTTGGTGTGTTGATTTTGGTCATTCGCTTGAGGGCTTCGGATAGGGGAGGGTTTTCTTCCTCCAGTCCTCTTCGGTTGTCTAAGGAGATGAAGGAGAGGATTGGGGATGTGGTGGATGCAACCATTTTGCCGAGTGGGGTATTGTCAGTAGTTTGTCGCACAGAGGCTCAGCGTGATAGGGCGCTTCAGCTTAAATGGTTTTTGGAAGTGGAGGTTGAACTCCTGCTGGGATTTGCTGGTGTGAATCCCAGGGAGGTTTGGGAAGCCACCTGTTCGCAGGGTTCGGGGGGTAGAGGGGATCATGGATTTGTTGTAGAAAATGATAGGGGGAAGGATCTAGTTGAGGGTGGGGGTGGAGCGGAGGGCTAATCTTTTACGGTGTTTCATATCCTGCAGTGGAATGCTAGGAGTCTAGTAGCCAATGGGCAGGAGTTTAAGAGGGCCTTGGAGGATTTAAAAAATGGACCGGATGTGATTTCTGTCTAGGAGATGTGGCTGAAGCCGTCCTTGGATTTTAGGCTGTATGGTTTTGTATGTGAAAGGTGGGATAGGATGGGTCATTCAGGCGGGGGTTGCACCACGTTTCTCAGGGAAGGGCTGCAATATCGCCGGAAATCGTGGGGTGGTGCAGGTGGTGAGTCTTTACAACCCTGGTGGGACATTAGACGGCCTGGCTCTTAGGTGTCTGATGTCCGGAGGGTCTTCGTCGGTTTTGTGGATGAGGGACTTTAATGTGCATAGTGAGTTGTGGGGGCTTGCCGTACTGGTGAGAATAGCAGGGTGTTTGAGGATATGTTGGATGAGTACGGGCTGTGGTATTGAATGATGGCAGCCATACTTGGTTTAGGGGGGATGGTCTCTGCTCGTCAGCGTTGGATTTGACGTTTGCTTTTGCAGACTTGGCTGCAGTGGCTTGTGGGTGGGAGGTTTTAAACCAACTTGCTATGGGGAGTGATCATTTTCCTGTGCTGAGCATCTTTGGTAGGGGTGTGGTGGAGGGGTCTGGCTCGATGGCCCTTGGGTTAAATTATAAACAAGCCTGTTGACCCTCGTATGAACGTGATTTGGAGGATGCTGTCTGTCGGCTGAGAGGGGGAGACAACATCGACGACTGGTATACTGCTGTTTCTGTTTGCGTGCGGTCGGTGGCGGAGGTCCATATTCCCAGAAAGCGAGCACCTGTTGATCAGTCTATGGTCCAGTGGTGGTCAGAGGCTTGTAGTCTGGGTATTCGGGATAGGAGTAGGGCTTACAGGTTGCTTAGGAAACACCATGTGGTGTCTAGCTCTGTTAAGTTCAATAGGTTGAGGGCGGTGGCTCGAAGGGTTGTGAAGGGCATGAAGAGGGCTGGTTGGCGGGACTTCTGTATTGGGCTGGGGCCCCGTACGTCTGTGCGGTCATTGTGGGGTATGGTCCGTAGGATGATTGGGGCTGGGGTGTGGCATGGACTTCCTGTGCTTGATGTGGGGGGCAGGTCAGCGGTGGGGTATAAGGAGAAGGCTGATGTGCTGGTTGCACATTTCCAGAGGGTTCACAGTTCGGTGAATATCTTGGATGACGACCTTGGTTTTAAGCAAGGGTTGCTGAGTGGTTTTGCTGGTGATCTGTGGGGAGATGGGGAAGGCCTGAAGGACTTGAATATTTTTTTTCTCATTGGATGAGCTGTGGGCTGCGACGCGTTTTGGACACATTACTAGTCCAGGAAAGGATGGTCTGGGCTATCCGCTGTTCCATCATGCGGGGGATCTCTTCCTCGAAGAGGTCTTATCCTTGATTAATGCAGTTTGGGGGTCTAGACTGTTGCCCCCAGAATGGCGACATTCGGTGATTGTGCCTTTCCTTAAGCCGGGGAAGCCCCTGGAGCCCTGGATTTTTAGAGGCCTATTGCTTTGACCTCAGTGGTTTGTAAGATGATGGAATGTATGGTCTCCACACGGTTGGTGTATTTTTTGGAAAACTCAGGCTTTTTTGCCCTGAGTCAGAGTGGGTTTCGATGGGGGTGGTCCACGATGGACGCCATTGCCCTGCTAGATTTGGATGTTCGGATGGCAATGGCGAGCAGGGAGACGGTGTTGGCAGTGTTTTTAGAAATTGAGAAGGCGTATGATAGGAAAAATTCCCGACATTAAAATGCAGTTGACAATTTCCAGTACCTCAGCTTTCAGGCAACTAAAAACCTTTTTAAAAGAAGTTTGTTGGCAGGCTGTCCAGACAGCAGGTAGAAGAATTCAAGGTCTTCATGTCCTCAAGTGTTTTAATACTAATCAGAAGGAAAGCTGTCATTAAAGCCAGGTTGTTGCTGTGTGGCTGTGTCAGTTTTCTGGTTGTGTTAGTTGACTTAGAGCAGGGGTGTCAAACTCATTTTAGCTCAGGGGCCACATTGAGGGAAATCTAGTCCCAGGTGGGCCGGACCAGTAAATGAAAAAAAAAAACTTGAGATTGTTATTTTTGCTTTAATTCAATCAATATAAAACAAGGCTGGAGCCTGAGGACAGTGTAGTACAAGTACAACACCTGAAGTGTACTTGAAAATTTGAAAAAAATAAAATAAAATCAATAAATAAAAAAACATTCCTTAGTGATTCAAAGAGCTCACAGATCACATGGCAAGATCCGTTTCATGCAGCACTTAAAGTATATTTGACTCATTTTACTTTACATCGTTTAGCTTTCACCAGCACATCAACATCAGAAGTCACATCCTGAGTGGCAGCCAACTTCAGGATGTGATTCAAGTTCTTGTGTGAGCCTTGAGCGCAGCTTTGTTTTATTTATACTCATTACAGAGAAAACTTGCTCACAAAGATACGTTTATTTTCACTCTACATTGTAAAGTATGAAAATAAAGTTTACACAACCGTCTCGCGGGCCGGATTAAACCCGCTTGCGGGCCGGATCCGGCCCGCGGGCCGCATCTTTGACACCCCTGACTTAGAGGAATGAATGGCTGATCTAATGTTTGTGATTTTGTCAGTGAAAAAGGATGCAACCTCATCACACTTAGTCTGATATATGAAATCCTGGGCTAACTGTGCTGGGAGATGAGTTAGCCTCTCAACAGTAGCAAACAGAACACGGGAATTGTTAACGTTGTCACTGATGACTTTTGGGAAAAAGGTTTGTCACGCTTTTTTGTATCTCCGTGTTATAAGTACGCAGCAGCATTTTGAAAGTCTGATAGTGATCTGGTAGGTTAGTTTTACTGAATCGGCGCTCTGCTTTTCTACGTTCTCAGTTTTGGTAAGTAACAGATCTAGAGAACCTCCATGGAGCTTTCTGTTTGCCAGAGATAATTTTGAGTTTTTCAGGTGCAATGATGTCAAGGACTTTGAGGGCTTTGGAACTGAAGCTGGCCTAAAGTGAATCACGTGTTGGAAGTGTTGACATGTTCATCTGTTCAGAAGCAGACGGAGCACTGGCGAAGTTCAACCCTCACTGGGAACAGGTCCAACTTACAGCCGGCTATGCGGACCAAGCTCACGCTCCACTGGTACAGGGACTGGATGGCCCTTAGCAAAGGCCCATAATCCTGGAGCGCCCCCTATGGGGGGGGGGGGGGATTTTTCTTTTAAATTTCCATCACAAACAAGATGTTTAACACCTGTTATTTAGTTCCTTAATAAATAAAATATCAGATGTTGTTTATGTAAAAAGTGAACTTGATGCTATTTTCTGACAAGTGAATTTCTAAATTATTTAAATGATTTTAAATAAATTCACAAAAGATTTGTAGTTTTTACGTGTGTGTGTGTGTGTGTGTGTGTAGGAAGGTGTTAACAGAAGCCTTTTCTTATGTGTCTTCATCTTCCTCTGATGAAGAAGAGTACAACCTCTCACCCCTCTCAGAGTCTTCATCTCCCTCTTCTCCTAAACAAAACTGAGGCGGATTGCAGACACGGCGAGGAAAGAGGAAGCAAACTTCTTTTTCTGTGTGACTCAAACCTGTCAGTAGCTTTGCCTGGATGAGCAGGAGGAACTCAGAGGCTTCTGGATTATCTGGTTCCCGGAGGAGAACCGGAAGAACAGGAGCGGCATTAGAGGCGTCCTGGCTGCTGCCTGACAGAAAACACATTCCTCAGACTCACTCATCCAACACAGCTTCCTGGCCTGCTGATGCTGTTTGGTTCTCACAGCTTCGAGGAACTGGAATCACACATTAAACTTTTGTCAGGCCTTTTGTTCTTTCTTGTTTTGAAATTATAAGTGTTGGCTTCCAGTACCTTCATCTTCAGCTCTGCTGGAGCCTTCAGGTCTTCTGTGCTTCCTGTCTGACAGCAGTCACCACCAACAGATCTTAAACTTCTCCACAGTAACATATTTATTATCTTTGAATCAACCTGTGAGTCTGGAGTGCGGGCTATGTGGATTCTGGGGTTTTGGTTTTAGCTCTTCATCCTGAAACGCCGAGGACTCGGCTTCTTCTTCCTCCCTGAAACCAAACATTAAAGCTCACAAAACCTGTGTGATTGGTGTGTATTTCTATGACCTCAGAACATAGACATCTTCTCACAGGTGCTCCAGGACGATCCACGACACATGTGTGTGACATCAGTGTGACATCAGACATGAGTGAGACGTTTTACATTTCCAGGTATTCAGACAGCAGAGTTATTGAGTAGTTATTGAGTGTGGTGTCTGATCCTGAAGCTTCGTCCTGTTTAAATTGTTAGCTCTGCACACTCTTGGAAGTCTCCTGATGAGCTTCATGCAGTTGTTAGCTGAAATGGTTTTCCAACAGTCGTCGGCTTGGCCTGGGCTTTGTGGAGACAGCCCACCCCCGCATGGTCAGGTTGTGTTTACACAGCCTTCTCGGGAACGGGGACAGGGACATGTCCTGCTAAAGTAGCGCAGAGACTGCCTCATCCCAAACCGTCTTGATAGGGTGGAGGTCAGGTGATTTGGCTCACCCTCTTTCTTGGTCAGACAGTCCTTAAAACAACCTGGAGATGCGTTTAGGGTCATTGTCCTGTTCAAAAATAAACTATGGTCCAGCTACATCCAATGGAATGGCATGGAATGCTGCTGCAGGAAGATGTGGTAGCCATGCTGGTTCAGTGTGTCTTAGTAAATCCCAAACAGTAACATCTATGAAATACCCACACGCCGACACGTCTTCTCCATGTTTCACAGTGGGACTGGGGACCGTGCTTTTAGAGACAAAGGCAGTGGCTGGAATAAAAAAAAACCTCGTAGAACAGAAATCCATGGGTCTAATGTATTACCTGTATGTCGTGGCCCAAGCAGATCTCTCCCGCTTGTTGCTTTTTCTTAGTTGTGGTTTGTTAGCAGCTCTGAACCATAACAGCCAGGGGCCTCAGTTATAAAGCTTGCTTACGCACTAAACGGGGTCAGAAAACTGCGTAAGCAACTTTCCACGTAAACTTTGGGATTTATAAAAGAAAATGTAGTGGAAAAATGTGCGCAACTTGAAATTGACTAAGGACCTGGCTTACGCACATTTTGGACATGGAGAGCACCTGCAGTGCTGCTGCTGAGAAGGATACAATTATGAAATCCAGCAGCATTATCACTTGTACTGCTTCATTTTCACACCGAACATATCCGACACAGATCACTCTGAAGAACTCACAGCATTGACGGCTTCAGCAACGTTGTGCCACTCCGTGGATTTTCTCTTATTTGTTTTGCAAAAGCACTTCCTTTCATTTCTCCTCCTCACCCACAGATACCTCAATTTCTGCTTCTGTGAAATTGCGCTTCCTTGATCTGTGGTCGCGATCGAAATGCTGCAACAAGCCGGCTTGTGTGCATAAGGTCCACAAGGCATTTTGCATTGACTATTTATGGCAGAAAGTGGGCGTGTTGAGGGTGGGATGTGATTCAGAAACAGCTGAGAACCTTTCTCGTTAGTCTCTGATTTATAAATTCAATTCAAAAATACTTTATTAATCCCAGGAAAAGTGGACCTTGCGTGCAGCTGTGCGTTAAGTACATTTTTTGGCTGAACTTAAGTACAGTTTTAGTAAGAATTCTACGCAATGTTTTATAAATGAGACCACCTGGTCTCTTCTGACCGGTTGTGGTAGACGTGTCTGCTAAAACTCTGTGTGACGGTTAACAGTTAGCAGCAGAGGTGACTAAGGGTTTTCCTTTCCTCATGCGGTCCTCGAGAGCCAGTTCCATGGTAGAGCTTGATGGTTGTTGCAGCTGTGCTTAAGGACACTTTCAGGGTTCTTGTGATTTTGTAAACTGTGCACCAAGCTGACTTCTGCACAACACGACTGATGGTCCCACCCTATAAAGAAGGCAAGAAAATCCTGAAATAAACTCCAGCAAGGCACACCAGTTAAGTGAAAACCATTTCAGGTGACTCAGTCATGAAGGCTGAGAGGTTTGCAGCACTGCCAGAAAAGAAAAGGACGGCTTCTTTCAGGAATATAAAATCTACGTAATTCCTATTGTTCCATGTGTCTATTCACAGTTTTTATGCCTTCAGAGAGATTCTGAAACTTAAAGAGCAAGTCACCTCCCTACCACAGTCTTAATCAACTCACACTAAAGCTTGGTTTATGCTTGACGCATTCACTTTCCGCGCGGTGATGCGGCTCGCGGATGGAACGCGCTTCACAACTCGCAGCGTTTATGGTTTGTGCGGCTCGTCTCTGCGGTGAGCCAATATTCTCCCAAACTGTAGGGGGCAGCATGGAGCTCTACGGCATGCATCCAACACTACACCATAGTAGAAGTAGAAATTACTGTTTACAACATGGCATTCCAGCATTTTTAACAGCGTTCTCGTCTTTTCCGACAGTGCGAGCTATTTCTCTCCAAGAATTATTAACAACATGTTGATCACGGTGATCTCTGAGAGCTGAATCATACAAATGTCTGTATTTATGAACCTCTGCCATACTAGTTCTTGCCAGTCCGCCATGTTTTTCCGCGTCTGTCCATCCGCGTGGTTAGAAATTTTCCGAGGTGTGCGTTGCGGAAATTCTGGGCCGTGCAGAGACGTGGTGGAGGGGCGTGGTTGTTAAAATGACGCAAAATGACGCAACTTTTCCGTGCGGAGCCGTGCGGACCTCGCGGACGCGTCAAGCATAAACCAACCTTTACTGGAGGCATTGCCTAGCAGAATGACAGAGTGGAGTTGACGCAGTGACTGACAGCATCCCAACCCCCCTAGCATGCTCTTGGAGTGTGTCAGATGGCGGAACCAGCTGATAACAAGCACACACACACACACACACACACACGCACGCGCACGCACGCACGCACACACACACACACACACACACACACACACACACACACACACACACACACACACACACACACACACCAGAGGAACTAGAAGCAGACTCTAGGATATTGTCCTTCACAAGAGGAAAGGGAGGAGTGCATTATTTAAGGAGCACGCCTCATGAGCCACTAGAAAAACAAAATGACTTGTGAGTAGTTGAGCCAGTCGGAGGCCTGTGAGAGACTTGGTTGCAGTGCAGCCATGTAATACTGTACAGGCAACGTCCCTGGGTACCTCTTAACAAATAGCAATGGCTGATTCAAATTCAACGTAGTGCTGAGTTTTAACCCGATTACACTGATAGTTTTAGGCTGGATTATTGAAATGTAAATAAGATGCCCTAAAATGCCAAACTAATGACCACTCACGTCTACAGCATATTAGACACTCATTCTTGCAGGTTGCCAGCAAAAAAAAGTTGATTTGGGGGTGATTTGCTCTTTAAATGTTGATGAAAAATAGAAAAAGCACTGAATGAGGTTTGTGATAACTTTCTGTTTTGGATTAATGTAAAAATTATGATTCCAGAAGTTCATGGACAGGGAAATGTCAGATTTACTTTTCTTATTGCTGCGTCTCAACGGTGCATTCACTGTTCTGAAAAGTATCAGATTTCTGATTTTAGCAATTCTGCATAGTTACAGTTAAAATAATAATTATCTTATTTTTTGTTTAGATAAGAGAAAGAGCAGCATTCACACAACACAAGAATAAAAATACATAAAAGTAAAAAAAAAGCAAATAAAACAACAGTTAAACAACTATCAACACTTCACAGGAAGCCAAAGGCCAAAGGAGAAGAGGATGTTTAAAGGAGAGAAGTAAGATCAGAGAGGACATCCCAAGGGAGGTTTGTGATGATCCGTGATCAGCTGACCTGAGACAACTAGTGACAATGAGGCTAAAACAAAAGAAACAAGCTCATGTTTCCTATCAAATTATTATTTAAAATACAGAATAAAACTAAAAGAATAACTAGACCTTTAATAGCTGTCTGACGTTTTGCGAAACAAAATAAAATATTGAATACAAGCAAAACAAAATATGCTTTGACTTCTGCCAGAAGTCCTGTTTTACCGGTTTCCCTGGGATAAAGTGAGACACCTCCTTCATGTTGAGCACTTATTTATGGTTAGATGTCAGTAAACGTCACCCACCTGCTTAGTTTCAACTCTTCTTCCTGTTTTATTTCCTCCAAACACGCAATTTCTGGTTTTAAGCAGCTAAAGAGGATAAATGCTGCAGCTAAATGCAGGCCTACAAATGGTGGCTGCCGCCAAGGTAAACACTGGTTACCATAGCAACCTGGGACAGCTGGAGAAGACTGCCTTCACTGCAGTCGGAAATAAGCTTTTTGCTGGTTTTTAGACTTATTTCAACTTTCTTGATGCTGGTTCAGTCGATAAATATGATTCAAAGTGTGCTTCTAACATTTATTATGGTTATTATATATCTTTAGTTTTTCTCTTTATTGTTTTAAAACTTTTAGTTTAGTTTAGCTTGTTTCTTCCACAGAAATGCTTCCCATTCCCTTCATATCTTCTATTGGGAGCAGGCTATGTTTAATCCTCAGAAGTTAATTGAGGTTTTGATTAGTTTATAAATGTGTAATTATTAGTTACTTTTTAAGAGAGTGTGTTTTTTAAATTAAGGTAGAAGAAAAAACATATCTTCACACCTTCCTTGGAATTCACCCCTGTTTATTCTTGTGTAATTTGTTGCCATGAAATAGCTTGTTTTGGTTATTTCAGAACATGCTGATAAATATTTATTTGTGTGAAACCTAAAAGTTATTTATGAGTCCAAAATTCAGTTCACTTTAAAATAGAATGTTTTTCTTTCTGGTGTACATTTATGGCACAAAATATACCTAAATATTTATCTGTTGGCTTGTTTTTTTTTTTTACAAGTGATTATTGGGTGAATAAATCAATAAAAATTCTAATTTGGTACAACACGAAAGCAATAAAATATTATGTAAGATGTAACATTAAAGTGATGATGAGTATTTCTCCTGACGATAGTGGGCAGTGCATATCTAAATCAATGCAAGCAAGAGATATTTTTGTGTTCGAGTAAGACCTTACCAATGGAAGGTTATCAGAGTCAAAAATCCCTGGGAGGGATGTTTTCGAACATGCACTTTGTCAGATCATTTGACCTCCAGCAAAATGACAAGCACATCACTGGAAACGAGTGAAGAAGTAAATGTGTAAAACAACAACGTTTATGAATGGAAAAAGTTTTGTAACCGCTCGTTACAAATCAGTAAATGCGTTTTGTCCTCATGGGCTCACGTCGAAGGAAACATGGTGTCTAATACGGCGTTGCCCAGAGACTTAGACCTGCTCCTGTGTATTTTAGAACTGCTTTTTATGGTTATATGTTACGAAGCTGCCAATATTTTTCAACAAGTGGGCATCATTTATTTTATTTTCAACATTTCAATGGCTGCTTCCAGAGATTAATGGTAAAAGCTACACATTGTCTCTTTAAATGCTTAATACTCAAGATAAGTTGCTAGAAATACTTTGACACCTCTGGCTTTGAGCTTGTTTTAGGCCTGAGGTCCATACCATAGGTTATTATGTTGCTCTTTGTGTGTGTCTTTATGTTTAGGTGTTTCCATAGAGGTGACCAGTACCACTGTTAAATCAATCAGCTCCACCTGGGAAATGGAAAAACTACTCACAATCTTTTATTCAGTTCCAGGCAGATTTATATTTGGTTCCAGGCATTCCTTTAGTTCGTTTTGGCTAATAAAACTGTTTAAACTGACTCCTTACATGTCCTCTTCTGTGTTGCTATGGTTGTTTAGACAGGCCCTAACAAATTGGGGGCTTGTCCGGGATCTGAGAGAATCCCAAAGCACCTGATTTCCAGTAGAAGTGTGACAATGGAAACTCAAGTTGCTAAGGCATTTAAAACCAAGTAGCAAAGTTTTAAACAGGATCCTGAATCGAACAGGAAGCCAGAGTCAAGAGGATGCAAGGACCCTTCTCATTCTGTTTCATCTCCATTAAAAGACTGCTGCATTTTTAAGACTCTGTAATTTAAATGATGATTGATTAAGACCAACATTCATAAAATTCCACACAGGATGTAATGAAAGCATGAATAAGAAGATCTGATTGAATTTAGGACTTATTGTGGGAATAAAAGCCCAGTTTGCTCATTAACAGCTACTAATAGAAACCTCAAAGTTCACTTTATCATTAATTTCATTTCTAAAGGACTTTCCATTGACCAAGAGATGAACCAAAGTGCTGTACATGCATGAAAAGAAATTAAAACATCGATAACCCCTGCAAGGGCCAACAAAGATATGCATAAATACAAATAAAAACAGAGATAAAAGCAAAAGATAGAAGTGAAACAGTCTTGAGAAAGAAACCCCCCTCAAATGCACTAAAAATAATGTTTATAGAATCACATTTCCTACCATTTTCAAGCTTATTTCTCTGTCCTTTTTACACAGCTGTTCCTGTCCACACTCCATGTCAGCCATTTTTCTTCCAATAAGTAGCTGTAACTGCTACATTAGCTGCGCACACATCATAAAAGAATCCCTCTACCTTGAATCTGCGTGCTGTGAGTGGGAAGTGGAGAATGGAGTTTTGTGTGCGTCTAAGGGGTTCAGGTCTCTTCAGCTAAGTTATTTCATGGTTGTCTCGTGATCTCAGAAAGCCATGAACAAGCCAAAGATTCAAACACCTCTCAGACCCCAAATTTTGCACATGATTGACAGGAATGGTCTTTTCAGCCAGAGTTTTGAGGCGTTGCTTGGTCTGTTAAATTTGTGTCTTCCAGTTAGCTCGTTCTATTTTCACACACACTCAAACCCACACAGAAACTCCTATCAATTAGGCGGTGCAATGAAGTTTCTCGGACTGAACACTCCCTCAGGACTCTTGATCACACTGACTCACCACTGAAGCATGCACGTGTGTTTTGTGTGCACACTTTTGTGTAATTTATGTGGGTGTAGATACTGGGCAGAAGAGAATTATTTCATTGTCTAAAAGTTTTCTTTCTTTTTGTTAAGTCACAAACTAAACATTAACAGACAATTGAAGGAATTTACTGCTGGCTGCTGTTAGTCACTTTCATAAATTCAAAAATTTTAATAGTTTTGAGCCTTTTTGGGTAGATTTGCTGATTTTAGTGCTTAGCTTGTTAAATATCAGGGTGCAGTGTAGTGACATCAATGGCCCACGCAGGGCCCTGAGCAGATCTAGCAAGCTCTGGTATCTACCTCATGCCGCAGGATTAGTCCTTTGACCAAAAACCAGCCGTTGTCCTATACGTGCCTACATTACTACCACTGTCCTCTGATGGAGAATCTACAGGAGGGCCAGGTTGTTTTTTATACCTCTTATATTGTTATCCTATCAACAACACAGCTGTGAAGACAAACTGTCCAACAAGTAAGGAAGGCACAAGGCACAAACTTAAGTGCAGAATTATGAGAGGAAAACCACCTGATTAGCATACCAGTGACGAAGATCCTTTTAAAGCAGGGGTGTCAAACTCAAATTCACACGGGGTCGAAATGAAACTCTGGGACGGAGTCGAGGGCCAAACTTAATATTTTTTGAAAAAGTGACGGCAAATTTGCACATTTTCTTTATCAACATATATGCAATTTTGAACCTTTTAATTTGGAAACAAACTTATTTCTGCATTAACACTGAATGTGGAATAACCAGATTACACACGAGCAAGTCAGTTTTAAATAAAAGGCATCAGTGGTATTCATTACTTGTGATATATTCAGCATTTTTGAAATCTAATCAGGATTTATGTTTTCTTGTTTATTCATTTTTCTTATTTTTTATTCAACCTTTTTTCTCCTGTAATAAGTGTCATCGCTGCTGTGACGTCTAGCTTTCCCCACTGAGGAACAGTAAAGGGATTTTCTATTCTATTCATCTATCTGCAGCCTTTCGAGTTCCTGGTTTACTGTGATGCTCACCTGTTCCAGCCAGATACCTGCATCATGGGGTTGATCTGAGCTGAGGAGGAGACTCCTGTTGTTTTGTTCATCTTCATCATAATAATGACAACATTAGATGACAACAGGTGCTCACATGGGTTTGAGCTGATGAACATGTCTGAGCAGCTTGACCACGTTGTTGTGTGGCGGGGAGGAAACACAACGACAGCAGCCACAGAGTCGTGCTGGCTTGAGCGTGTCGCTGCTCGCTGGAGTTATATCAGCTCTGTCTGGAAGTTAGTTGGAAAACTTTCTCTTTCAGTCCTGAACACGTTACTGAGTGGTTAAAATCTCCGTTTCTGGGCTTCAACGTCGGTAAATTGCTGAGTAAACTTGGCGCTGAGTGAGAGGAGTGTTTAGTTTGTCAGAGACAGTGGAGCTGCAGACACCTGCAGCAGACGCTGGAAAAAACACAAAGGAGGGGGCGCTTCGGCTCCGCGCTAACGCTGCAAAGCATCATGGGAGTTGTAGTCTTAGCAGTAAAATCGGCCAGCGGGTCTGTTTCAATATATTTTTGGTATTTATCTCGCGGGCCACATAAAAATGCTCCGTGGGTCACATCTGGCCCGCGGGCCTTGTGTCTGACACATATGATTTAAAGGAACCCTTTGCAGTTTTGGCTTGCTTTTAGCACCCCCTAGAGTCTGTTATTAATTCACTCTGCTAAAACCAAAACTGAAAGGGTCAGGGATGAGGTCCTGCCCCAAATGGAGGAGTTTAAGTATCTCGGGGTCTTGTTAACCAGTGAGGGAAAGCTGGAGCATAAGATCGATAGGCGGATTGGTGCTGCATCTGCAGTGATGGGGGAGTTGTACCGGTCTGTCGTGGTGAAGAGAGAGCTGAGTCTGAAGGCAAAGCTCTCGATTTACCGGTCGATCCACGTTCCTACCCTCACCTAAGGTCATGAGCTTTGGGTAGTGACTGAAAGAATGAGATTGCGGATAAAAGCGGCCAAAATGGGTTTTCTCTGAAGAGTGGCTGGGCTCTCCCTTAGAGATACGGTGAAAAACTCGGTCATTCGGGAGGTACTCAGAGTAGACCCACTGCTCCTCCACATCGAGAGGAGCCAGCTGAGGTGGCTCGGACATCTGGTGAGGTTTTCCAGGCACATCCAACCGGGAGGAGACCTAAAGGTAGACCCAGGACACAGTGGAGGAACTATGTCTCTCACCTGGCCAGGGAACGCCTTGGGATTCCCCCGGAGGAGCTGGCCCAAATGGCTGCGGAGAGGGAAGTCTGGGCCTCTCGCCTTAGTCTGCTGCCCCCGTGACCTGACTCCGGATAAGCGGGTAAAAATGATTGGATGGATGGATAAAACCAAAACTGAAACTCTCCTCCTCGCTGTGGGTTTGTGTTTTTAACACGTTAATCTAACTGCTGTAATGTCTCCTCAGTCTTCATTAGTTTCTACAGGAATGATCTATCACTAAATGAAACAAATCTGATGTGTTTACGATCAAAAACATGCTGGAAGCACACTCCAGCGCTAGCATGTCAGCTAGCAATTTTATCATTGGCTAACAGAGGTCCTGGTAAATGTGACTCCTGGGAGGAGGAATCATGTGGGCCTCATTCAGCCCACAGGTAAAGGCTGTAGTGCAGGGCTATTTAATTCCGGGCCTTGGGGGCTGTGTCCAGCAGGTTTAAGTTTTAACCCTCTAGCAAAACTGTTTCTAGTTGTAACGTCCCTCTCCAACTGGGTTACGTTAGGATGGGGGTGAGGGGAAGGTTAAATTGCAAGAGGTTAGAGGTTAAATGTGCGTTTTACCGCGGGCGTTGGAAACTGACATTCTGGCGCAGCGTGTCACCTCCCGACAAACGCCTGGTCACCCATCGGCACTTTGCGAAGCTTTGGGTGTGAGAATGTGTTGGTTAGTTAGCTGGTTAGTCAAGGAAATCCATCAGCTAGGTGGCTATCATTACATCCTCCTTCAGCCCACAGTCTCCTGCTGCTGTTATTATGACCAGTAATATAAAATAAACAAACATTTATTATTGGAATAATTTATAGTTCTGGTTTTTTCAGCAGCAGAGCTTCATGCTTCATCACATTTGTGAAACGAGACCATTCAAACAAATAAGCAAACCAGGCCACACATTTGACTTCATGCTTTTTTATATTGATCTTATTTAATTGATAATTGATTTAGTTTTAAACCTTAACTTGTTTAAGTTGTTCATTTAAAAACAACTAGAATGCAGGAGATGACATCTACTCACTGAAATCTTTTTGTGGAGACCCCAGACCAATGCCCCCGTCACCCCAGATCCTCTCTCTGTCTTCCTCAGAGCTGAGGACGAGGATGGGACATGTGGCTAAACACGTCTCAGCCTTGTCCTCTTCTCAGGAGGAGCAGAAACTTGTTAGCAGGTAAGCAAGGTTAATGTGAGGAAGTTCAGATACTTTATTAGGGGCTGTGACAACCCTCGTCCCCTCGGTCCTCCCCGTCGTGTTTGTCTTCGCCCTGTTTTCACCACTGCCGAGCTTTTCAGCACCTGGGACAGTTTCCGGAGCGACTCACTCTCCCTCAGTGACAGTTCAGGACCTTGGAGAGAGGCACGCCAGAAACAGGAGCAGCTGATGCACATCAGCCATCAAGCAGCCTGGAGGACTTCAAAAGGAGAGCACAGCATTCATTCGATGAGATCCAGAGCTAGTCTGAGATTCTCCTGTGCTGGGTTATCCCCTTTCGCTACGGTTAAACTGTGGTTTATGTTCGTCTCAGACTTTTTGTAGAAAGTAGACTTTGTTCTTCTTCTCCAGGCTTTGACAGCGTTACAACTTTAGGTTTGGTGTTTCTCCCCATTGGACTTGTTAGCCGGGGATTTTCTGTTTAGGTGTTTTTAGTTATTTTGGCCAAATGCCATTTCGTAAGCTGTTTCTTGCTGACGTTTTCAGTTTACACCTTTATAGCACCGTTCCCAGTTTTCAGCCTTGCCTTTAGGAAAGGACACCTTTTGTAGATAAACCCTCTTAAATTTTACTCTCACCATCTCATTATTTTCCCACTCACTCACACCTCCACCTATTTTTCTGTGTTCGTCCCCTCATCCTCCTGGACGTTCAGGAGGGGACGTACCAGGGGCGTTAATGGGAGTCAAGTGCTCGCCCTGTAATCGGAAGGTTGCTGGTTCGAGCACTGCTCAGTCTGTTACTGTTGCTGTGTCCTTGGGCAAGGCCCTGAGTGCACCTTTCCTGCTGGTGGTGGTCGGAGGGACCGGTGGCGCCAGTGTACAGCAGACTCACCTCTGTCAGTGCTCCCCAGGGCAGCTGTAGCTACAATGAAGCTCATCATCACCAGGATGTGAATGTGTGTGTGAAAGGATGAATGGCTGGTTGTCTTGTAACATGCCTTGGGAGGTCCCAGGGCTCCAGAAGGCACTGTATCAAATACAGGCCATTCATTGTTATTTATTCTCACCAGCCCTTGACTCTGCTGGATTATTTTCTTCCACAAAGTGCACCAGGTGATGCTTTCAAATCTAAAATTACTGGTACTTTCATTGGCAGTAAGTTAACTTACTGAGGTGTGTGTGCGTGTGCGTGTGCGTGTGTGTGTGTGTGTGTGTGTGTGTGTGTGTGTGTGTGTGTGTGTGTGTGTGTGTGTGTGTGTGTGTGTGTGTGTGTGTGTGCTTGTTAACTGCTTGTTCCTCCAAAGATGAAACTATGAGAGTACACCGGGGATGTCATTTCCTGCATGAGTGTCGCTCTCTCGGTCCGCCAGGTGATGCTTCCTTTTGGCGCATTTCTCAAACAGGAAGCGTGGGTGGAGTAGGAAAATATGAATATCATAAAAATATGAAAATGTATTTAGTTTCCATACAGGTTTAGAGATATTTTGTGTCCCAGAATAAAACGGTTGTCATTATTTTGTTTACTTTAGACCAGCGGTAGGCAACCCTGGTCCTAGAGAGCTGCAGTCCTGCTCGTTTTCCGATGATCTTTGCTGTTCCTGCTGTTGATTACCTGGATCAGGTGTGTCCGGCCAATTAGAAGCTGCAAGTTCATGCATGGCTGGAAAACATGCGGGACTGCAGCTCCAGGGTTGCCTACCCCTGCTTTAGAACAGCCTTTGATGCCTTCATGAAAACAAAGCAGCAAAAGGCAAAAATGTTCTCACCCACCTCCCAGCAGCAGGCGACAACCAATCACAAACTCCTTCCCTGCAATCAACTCATCACACGATGAAACTGAAACAGTTTGGTGCTTTAATGGAGTCGGCTGGAACAGTCGCGGCCTGGGAGCCGGTCCAACAGACATCATCAGCATTCAGACGCTCAAACGCAGCCGCACCCCATCAGGCAGACACACCTGCCATGAAAGGTTGATGGGAAATTATATCCCACACAGACCACATGATAACAGAATCATTTCACACTCCAGCGGCCCTCTGCTTTCTCTGTGTGTGTGTGGGTGTGTGTGAGCACCATCCATTAGGGTGCTGGCAGCTTGCATGTACTGCCTGTCTGCGCCTTGGGAGACTCCTCACAAATTTCCATATGATGAGCTGCTGTGACAGAAGAGGAGACAGACTGAGAATGGGCAGGAAGGCGTTCCCTCAGGTCATATGAAGCTCTGTGTTTCTGTGACAAGTGCTGCTGAACATATAGTCTCTGCTGAAGCTTTATTAACAGTACCAGGCAACGCTGTCGTCACGACTTCATACGTGCACGTGGGCTACACTCGTGCTCGTGTTATCGTTTCCCCAAGTGCGCGTGTTTGTGAAGCATCTGTGCAGGTCCATCAGTGTGATGTGGTGTATGACGGACCCCCCCCCCCCCCCCCCCCCCCCCAGCCTGTGGCAGAATAAAGGCTAATAATAAATGCAAATTACAATCACAGGAGCAGATCGGAGCCGGAGAGGATAAGTGCTCCTTTATGAGGTGGTGCACATCATGTGCTATGAGAGGGATGGAGAGAGGGGTACTAAATACCAAGTGGTGACGTCACAAACAGACCACATCATTACTAATGAGGGAAATCATACGTTTAGTTGCGTTTAGTTATTATAATATTAGGGCTGAGAGTGGAACACAAGACAATCTGTATCTGTTCTTGAATGTGTAGGAAGGAACCTAGAGCCCTGACCATCAATGGTATTAGTACCGGTTCCCTTTGCCTCCACGACCACCTTCTCTTTTCATGCCATGGATTTACCCAGGCGTTGACCATCCTGTCGGCCTGGTGCCAGCTGTACTAATTACATGTACTGGGTTTAGGTTTTTGAGATATGGCTAAATATCATATCTTGTTTGGGGGACAGCGCCAGTGCTCTAAAAATAATTTCTACATTTTGCTCCTTGGATTAGTCAGTCTTAAAGTGATCCCTGGCCTGATTCCTGAAAGCACCTATGCTGAGAGGGGGACACGTGAGGTGGGTTGAGAGAGTACCTGTTGTTTGCTGCTAGGACTGCGACTGCATTTTTAGACAGGGTAATATCCCATTTTATGCGACGAAAGGATGTCCTTACTGGAGATGACAGTCGTAGTTAAGCCTCGGGCTAGACAGCTCCAACTACATTCAAGTCTTCAGTTTGGGTCGGATTAACTGGACCCTAGCTTCTTTATGTCAAGTCAAACCTGGAATTAGACTATTCTCATCCATGAATTTCTTACATGATCTTTTGTGCACAAATCTATTCAGTTATGTTTATTTGCAACGTGTGGATTTGATCTTTTTCATGCATTTTGACATAATTGTAAACAGTTCAGCTTGTAGCTGTTTAACCCTTTCACTGTCCTAATGGGGGTGACCCCATGAGGAAAGTTGACCATTGAGCAGGGTTGATGGTTTACCCCTTGGGTCCACGTGGCAGGGATGAGGAGTGCAAGGGATATCAATCCTGCTCAGTGGCTAACTTTCCTCGCGGGGTCACCCATAAAAACAGTGGGAGGGTTAAATGTATAGTCTTGAACAAGGCTTTCTGTAAAAGAGATGCTAAAGTGAGCCTTAGCTCGTTACTTCTGCAGCGGTTTCTAGTATAGATGAATAACTTATGAGGAGGAAAAGCTCTGGCGCTCCTGTTTCAGGAAGTAGAAGTAAAGCCTGATGTATGCTTCTCCGTCTGCGTCAGTGCGGAGACACGCAACGGCATTATCCGTCCTTGCGTAGGGCTCCGGCAGGCACGCAAGTACGTACGGAGTTGAGCCCACTTTTTTAAACATCCATCGAACGAGACGGATTACGCAAGCTTGTGATTGGTCAGGACGCCGCTGTTGTTTACAGCGCCGCCATTGCAAAGAGAGCCGAGAATAACTAGCGGCAGACACGGAGAAGCTTGAAGAATACCTCGCGAAAAAAACTCTAAAAATATGAACGTTTAGTTCTCCCGTGACTGGAGGAGTGAAAAGATGCGCAGCAAGCGTTTTATTTGTGGACGGAAATGACAGGAAACGTGGGTTTAGAGGTGGGGAGCGCATGAAGAGGTGGAGGAGGATGAGAGACAAATTTGTCCGTGTTAAAAAGTCTCTTATATACAAAAAACACAATATAAACACACTATCTTGGACCGATACAAGACAGGATACCACAGAACAGCGCTACGCCCTCTGTTGTCCTGCCGGGCAATTGCTTCGCAACGCTCTCCAGGAGACGGAGAAGTATGAGAGCAAAACACTTCCGTCAATCCGTGTGTGTCTGTCCCGTGCGGAGCTGACGGAGAAGCATGGACCAGGCTTTAGTCTGAGTAGCGGGGGTGGGGTGGGGGAAACAGCAGGGTTTGGAGTCTTATTAATATTCATGAGATACGAACACCTCGCGTCTGATTGGCTAACAGCAAGGCGACTCATTGGCTGCCTCCATTCACTCGTTAGTCTTGGGTTAAAAATGCACCATTGATGTTTTATCTCCACAAATAAAACCTCATAAACAGATCCTAATTTTGTATTATCTGTCACCCTCTTAGTTTTTACCAGTCAAACATCTGGATCTGTTTGCTAAGATGTAGGTTTTTTTTTAACCAGTGAATTAAATGGCATATTTAGGCTTGTATGGGTATTTCTATATAAAAAAAACGCTAATTAAAATATGACTTGTTCTATTTCTGCACCTCTTTCTGTTCCTCTCCGTAGAAAACACATGCTTAAATGACAGATCTGTTCATCGCTCAATAAATCTCTTTCTCGTTTGTGTCATTAGAACGGGAGCCAAAGGGTCTTCAGTTATTATTATTATTGCAGATGCTTCATATCTAATGTCAGATCTATTTATGATCATAATTCCTGCCTCTGGGTGTGCGCGTGTGTGTGTGTGTGCGTGTGTGTGTGTGTGCGTGTGTGTGTGTGTATGTGTGTGTGTGTGTGTGTCTGATCATTATCTTGACTTCCTGTTTCTGATCCCATTTCTTTACTTGTGCCATCTGCTCATTCATCATTTCCTCACTTCTGTATTTCTTACGTTAATTCCCTCTCTTAATCTTTTCCACATTTTCCATCTAAACTAAACTTTCTTTCTGCTCTTCCTTTTCTATTCGTCGGCTTCCTTTGTTTTTGTTCTTTAAACTCAGCCAGCAGCCCAGCGATAACAGAAGAGATCATCGTTAATGCTGGTTTGAGCTGCTTTTCCAAAATATTCAGCAAGCAGAAAAATTAGTGCAACGAGATGCAGAAACCCACAAGACGCTCTGTGAAGTAAAACCCACAGCAGCTTTAAAAAAGACCACATTAAAAATCCATTAGCGAGAAAGAACATACGTAGTCACAATATCTGATCAGGTGAATGCTTCATAAAGCTGACCCAATGTTAACGTTACACACAAATCTGGTTTATGAAGCATCCACCCTACTGTGCGCGGTGCTAAATGATTAACAAGAGCCTCAGTGACAATGATCAATATATTTTTATTACTTCCGCTCAAGGAGAGCAAGCACAGGAACATGCAGGGTACAATTTGCAGATCAGCTCTGACCAACATTATGTCGATATGGGAGTCCTATAGGCTGTAAGCGGCTATCTTAAGGGTCCAGGGTGCACAAATCCTAGTCCAACTGTGTTCCGTAGTTGGGTGAAGGTAAAGAAGACCACTGGTAAGCTAGCACTGTTCCACTGTCTGCATGAAGCACAAGAATAAAAATGTCCATTACACGTGTCATCTAATTTTCCTTGCCCCTTAAGCAGCTTGAAAGTTTTCACCATCAGGTACCTAACTAATTATCCTGAGCTCTAAAACCAAGTTTTTGAAGGTTTTACTCCGTGGGGACCAGCCAAAAGTCCCCACAAGGTCAAAAGGCCCCCACGTTGCAGGATAAACCCAATAAATTGTCCCCAGAAGGTAATGGATACACAGTCCACACAAGCACACACACGCTCACACACACACACACACAATATTAGAATTTTGGTTGTACTCAATTTAATTCTATTCAATTTTATTTATATAGCGCCAAATCACGACAAGAGTCATCTCAAGTCACTTCACGTGATAAACATTCCAATTCAGGAACTGCTCTGGCTCTCCTTTGGGTGGGACCAACGCTGGAACAGTGGAATAATGCATGTCTGAAGAAGTTATCCGGGTGGAAAAGCACTCTGGTTCTGGTGGTGGTTTAAAAGGCTGCCTGTGAAATCACTGTCATGTTCTGGCTCAGTTTATGAGAACTCCCAAAGATAAACTCCAACCATTTCTGCTGATCAAACTCTTGTGACTGAACACAGGTCCTGTTCCACTCGCAGACAAAAGTGCATTTTTAAGCATTATTAGTGCAGACTAGATACGAAAGGAAAACACTTTTTCACAACAGTGGAAAACAGCGGAGGCCTCCTCTGGAGGTTTCTTCCTGTTAAAAAGGAGTTTTCCTCTCCACTGTTGCTAAATGCTTGCTTAGTATGAGCCTCTCCCTGGGCTGCCACCTTTCCGTGGTGGAGGCAGGGGCGCAGATAGGATTTTCAAACTGGGGGGGGACAAAGTTCCAATGGACCCTCCCCCAAACACATGCACGCACATACACACACGCACACACACACACACACACACACACACACACACACACACACACACACGCACACGCACACGCACACACGTACATGTTCACAAACACACACACACACATACGTACGTACACATGCACACACACACACACACACACACGTACACAAACACACACACACACACACACACACACATACGTACGTACACATGCACACACACACACACGTACACATACACATACACATACACAAACACACACACATACGTACGTACACATACACACACACTAATGTGTAGCTACATGGAGGAACGGGGTGTTAGTGTTTACAGTCCAGGGGAGGAGGGACCTGGACTCGAGAGACATGGATGTGGGGGAGGGGGTTATGAGAGTCACAATGCCCCATCCAGACTTTTGCTATAGCAAAGAAAAGAAGCAGCTGAGACATGAAATTGCTTGAGTGAAGCCTAAAACTGTTTTTGGGGTATTTTACATGAGAAAAAAAAAACAATATAAAACGATCAAATGCTTGAAATAGTGGATTTTACATGACATAGGACCTTTAACACGAAGGAAAAGAGGAGCAGAAAATCCCTCAGACTGAAAATGTTGTGCAAAAAATGGTTGCTGTGGGATACTAAAGCTTGCATTAAGAAAACAGAGAAAGTCATTCGTGTCAGTTTCTGCAGACCTTATTCACTCTCTGTCAGCAGAACCTTTGTGACAGAGAGGTCATGTGACTGGCAATGCAGCCCAATGAACGTAGACTGATGTGAGTGGTGCCAACAGCTCCTGGTGCTTCCTGTAGCGCCGTGAGATCATAAAGATTTATTTTCCATGGGCAAAGGCATGATTATGATACCATAACACGGTGCCATAAAGAAAATAATGTCAGCTAAATGAAGAGCAGAGCGCTGAAATATGCTCGCTGTAATGCAATCAATCACTTCTGTCGAGAACACAGCGCTCCACCAACAGAGCTGTCACTGTCAACGGCTCGCCACTTTCACCTCCTCTCTGACTTTCTTGCATGTCTCTGTTATTCCATTTGTGTGTGTGTGTGTGTGTGTGTGTGTGTGTGTGTGTGTGTGTGTGTGTGTGTGTGTGTGTGTGTGTGTGTGTGTGTGTGTGTGAGTGTGTGTGTGTGATGTGTGTGTGTGTGTGTGTGTGTGTGTGTGTGTGTGTGTGTGTGTGTGTGTGTGTGTGTGTGTGTGTGTGTGTGTGTGTGTGTGTGTGTGTGTGTGTGTGTGTGTGTGTGTGTGATGTGTGTGTAACTGGGCCATTTCCCAGGTGGCCCTGCAGTCACCAACCTACACTCCTTTATGTGGAGGCAGATAAGAGGTGAGGGCTCGCCGAACACTCCGGCCACATGCCGGCTGAGATCACACACACACAGGAGTTTCCTGTAATATTTCACAAGGAGGAAGAAAGGAATGCATGAATCATTCTGACAGAGCCAGAATGGAGAGAGACATCCCTCCGTTATCTCCACACATACACACACTGTCAGAGATTTATGGTACACGGCTTTAATGGTGCCCTCACACTCTTCTTCCTCTGCAGTTGCCTCTCTGCTGTGTCTCAGACACACAACCACACAGGCATCAATCATTACTCTTCTTTTGTTTCCCTCCTCTTCTCCATCTTCTCTTTATCTGCTGTCCATCACCTACCCCTCCACAGTATTTCTCATTTCTCCCTCTATTTTCCAATTCCCTTCACCTCCTTCCTCCAGACAGCTCATAACTTCTCTCCGTTTTTCCTGCTCACGTTAATTGAAAGAGCAGTAAAAATAAAGATGTCAAAGTCTGACTGAGTTCAAAGTAGTTACCACTACATCATCTTAAAGGTGAAGATGACTCCTGATGCTGTCAGGTGATAAAAACACAGCTAACTCACACTGCACAAGGGTTTTAGGCAGCTAAGTGCTCAAATATACGGCCTGCTGACAGCCACACAGACTTCCTAATGGGGACTGTTTAAAGCTTAACACAAACCACTTACCCATGTAATTTATAGAAGCCTACTGCAGCCTCACTGCATGGGCTGGTATTCTGCTCAACCACTGTAAAAAACCTGTAATGTCATGTTTTAAAGCTCGGAGGTCAGTGTGTTGGCATGAGGAAGTCTGTTTTATGGTTGATGGTTGTTCTCTCATTCATGTATTCACTTGTTGGACTGTGTAGTCTTGAGTTGGGTCACTGGGTGACGATGCTGTCATGTGATGCTGGATGGACCCACAGTTCAGGTGAAAGAGCAAAGCCCCATTCCAACTTGCACTGCGCCCTATGGTCCTCTGTGAAGTGCACTTGGAATTGGGACAGTGACTGTTGTGTCATCGACACATGCCAGAATGCTGGTGGCTATCATCGACATACGTACTGGATGATTTGTGTCCATAACCTTGAATTATACTTTTTTTGTGCCAAAGTGAGAGGTTCCCATCACTGCCATTTTGACCGTGTCACAGGTCTCGTCACGCCCAGACAATCCAAAAATGGGAAAAGAGGTGGAGCTAAGGGTGGGGCTGTTACATTTGGAACAGGATTGGAACAAATTAACCAGTGTAGCTACTAGCTAACTTGGCTAACCCAAGAAGCTAAGAAGGGCTCCTTGGACCGGGGTATCCCACCCGCACGTCAGACTGGCTCCTGTGTGAGGCTGTAGTTGGTCGCCTGTGGAGATCAAATATGGACCGGGACTGTTAAATTACAAGTGGAGTCTCAGACCACTGCGATCGTAACCGGGTGCCATGACCTTTTACACCAGCTTTTGCTGCACGGTCGGAGATAAGCGGGACACTAGCTACATGCTAACCCCAAAGCTAACTGAGTTTTCCCAGCCATTTTCAGCAAGAAAAACATGGTAGAGCTAATCCAAAGTAAAGGCACCTCCGGCCTGCTTAGTAACAAAATCATAACTTGGTAAGCTGACCGAGGATATCGGGCTTCGTTGGCCCACCGTGGTGAAAGATCCACATGTCTGCTGTTGTTGATGGTCCCTTCCCCAGAACTGGAGATCAGCGGGACATTAGCTACATACCAACCCACAGCTGATGGAGTTTTCCTGGGCGTTTTCAGTGAGAAAAATACGGTTGAGCGCATGGACGTAATTTTGGGGGGGGGGGACAGGGGGGACATGTCCCCCCCCACTTTTGCCAAAGTCAAGTTTTGACCCCTGCACTTTTTACCATCCAAAAACAATATTACGCTATATTAAAATGACACTGGTTGAGCTCTAGGACCAAGAGGGAAAACAACCGTTTGTGTTGAAGCCCGTTTCCCATTAGAGCATACTGTAAAGACCCCCACCCCCAACTCCCCCGTCCCCGGTGTCCCCCCCACTTCTAAAGTGAAAATTACGTCCATGGTTGAGCGTCTCAAAAGTGAAGCAACGTCAACAAAAAGCTGCAGTGTTTCTGTGGTCTCCCTCAAAGGTCTACAGCTTTGCTTCGGAGCCAGTCCGGCTGCCCCGGGAAACGAACAGCCAGCCGCCTGCTCTAACTGTTCCCGGGCAGGAGATAGAAGAAGTTGGCACCCGCTTAAGTGTCTTCTGCAGCCCCACAGACATGTTTGACCAAGCACTTAAATGACACAGAATTTCCCCCATATAACCAGCAAAATAAACTAAAGAAATCAAATTTTACTTACTGATAAAAAGAAGCAGAAACTGGTCGGATAGTCTGTTAGTAACCACAGCCTGCCCTTTTGTCCAACTGATTCCACGATCAACATCAGACACGAACACACACACGGAAAAAACTGAAGTTCAGAGAGTTGAAATGGCCGAACATCTAATGATGTGAGGCCGAGGCCTTTCTTCTGAGCTAGCTCTGAAGTCACGCCACATGAATGCTCATTAAGATTTTTAAGCATTAAATTCCACTTGAATTGAAGAGTCACAAAAAAATTCTGCCCCCTCAGAGTTGTCATGAATGTAAACCAGATCTATTAAACCTAAAATGGTTTCTTGAACCAAGCTCTAAACATGTTTATTTCTGCTGTGAAATTGTCAATTTTAACATGGGAGTCAATGAAGATTTGCTTTCTTCTGCTGCCAGACCCTAGTGGACGAGGGTGGAACTGCAGTTTCTGCCACTTCCTTTTTGGCTTCATATTTGCTGCAGAATTATGGGGGCTTGGTCGATACACTACATTTTTTAAAACCTTTATTAACAACTTTCAAACGAACAACCAAACAATTATTTGAAACTAATTTACATTCATTGCTGCTTTGCAATCAGATCATCAATTAATCATCCTAAAATGAACTACTTTCATTTGAAAATACAGCTTTTCAGAAAACACACTTGAGCCTTTTCTCCCAACGGCAATGGATTGTGGGTAATGTTCCCCCGAATCCCCATCTATGCAGACTTGGGTGAGGTGCAGATTAAGGGTGCAAAGGCACGTGACCAACTTCCACACTTGAGAATCGGGACACCCTACGCACTCACACTCCTGGCCAAGATCGCACAATTGAAGGGCGCGAGTGTGGAAGTGCCCACTGGGCCCAAGAGGCAAGTCAGTGAACTCAAAAATGTTGAATAAAAACTCAAATAAACAAGACAAACAGGCAAGGAGCCAGGATAAGTGAGGGCTAAAGCAGCTGGGAAGACGAGCAGCTGATGAACCTGGGAACGTTCAAACTGAGGGACGATAGTTACAAGTGAGGACAGGTGAGAATATCAGCTGATGTGAAGCAGTATTTAACCACCTGTCAAATATTTAGTTGTGCAGATTTGCATTTGAAGCTGCAATATAAGTAAAGAATGTTCTAATAATCCAATTTACTCACACACACACACACACACACACACACACACACACACACACACACACACACACACACACACACACATACACACACACACACACACACACACACACACATGGGAACTGCACTACCTTGCACAGTGGAGCATTTAGCAGCTAATGAACCTGATCCCAGAGGACTCGGTGAAAAACACTGTGAAGGTAGACTGAACCTCCACATACCCGAGGGCTAACAAGAGACGAGACATGTTAACAAAATCTGGAAGGGGATTTTTTAAGGACTTTTTCTCATAACTACATTATCAAAGCCTATGGTGTCCTCATGTAAATAATTTAGTTTGGTTAGAGAGATGAAGTTTAAACACTTTTTGTATTGTTGCAACACGTTTCTAGCCTATAGGCTAGCCGAATGAAATGAATTGTACTCTGCATGATGGTCTAGCCACGCTTCATAGGAGCCGAAAGCCTGATTTATACCTTTGCTTCAGCTCCACGAGGGAGAGTCACGCACGCTGCGAGGGATTAATCCCCTCATAACAGTTATGTCTTCCGTTTCTGTTTAATCCTATATTTTGTGGATGCATTTTAAGTCAAATTAAGCTCGGTAACCTATAAATTACTTTAAGTTAAAGTTGATTTAGTGGGATCATCACTCCTTTCCTTCTGAGGTCAATTGTTTGTGTTGCCATGGAAGCGCACCCATAGGCAGACCTGATCATTTCCTGGTGTGCTTAATCAGCTCTACTGAGGGAGACACCAACTGACTGAAAAGAGAAGATGTTTACATGTATTTGTTTAAGTGTAGTTGTTGTTTTTGGTCTTTTGAGTGAAGTTAGGATGTAAATATGTAAATAGATTGTTTGAATTTCAAGGATTTCTAGCTGAATGTTGTCCCTGCCCACTTCTTAATGGTTGGTCCTTAGGTAGCTTTAAAAGTCAGAGTGGTTTGTCTCTAGAGAGAGGTTGGCTGTTTGTGAAGGGGAATCCATGCCCCACTGTCACGGAATGTTTGCAACCAAAAAAGATTAAAAAAAAAAAGTCAGAGCTCTGCAAAATCCTAGACTCTCTTTTTATCTGGTGACAACAGCTGGTAGCTATCTGAGTAAATGACAAGGCAGAGGTTCTGTCTGAACCCAAAACCTTACACACGCACAGACAGAGATGTTTTGCTCTCAAACTTCTCCATCTCCTGGGCAGTGTTGCAAAGCAATTCCAGCACAACAGAGGGCGTAGCGCTGTTCTGTGGTATCCTGTCATGTATCCGGTCCAAGATGGTGCATTTTCTATTGTGTTTTTGTGTTTCAGAGACTTTTTAACACGGACAAATTTGTCTCTCATTCTCCTCCACCTCTTCATGCGACTCCTCCACCCTGGTGTCCTGGACCTCCTTCACCTCTTCCTTTGCATCTCTTTGGATCCGTTGTTTCAAACCTGAATTAGCTGTGTGTTACAGTGCTGAAGAAAGCTGCCGGGTGCTTGAACTCATTAAACTAACTGTTTGTCCTCAATAGGGTTGGGCATCGAGCATCGTTTAGAACCAGTTCCAACTGTTCATTTCTCCCGGAATCGTTCAAAGTTTTTATTTCGATTCCTAGTTTCGACTGCAAGAATGCCGACCAGAAGAGGAATCCACGGCCGACCTCTGTGAAAAATAAACGTGATCTGCAAATTGTGATCAACGCTTTTCAGAGCTGATCACACCAGCTGCCTGTGTGCAGCACAGAATCCCCCCCCCCCCCCCCCCGACGCGCAGCGGCCAAATATAAACAAACGTGTCTGCCGAACTTTCACTCCGTGATGTAAACTTTAACTCCTGCAGCGAAAAATGTGGTGTGCGTGCGGTGCGTCAACACGGTGGATTTAATAAAAGCTTTAAAGAACAAACTCTGGACAGTGTGAGGCGAGTTTGTCTCACTGCAGAAATAAAAACACACACGGAGCATCAGCAGTCAGACGCAGCCGCTCGTGTGTTGGTGAGCGTCAGAAGGCTGAACAATAGAGTAGCTTTCTCTGTGGTGGACCACACCAGCTTCTGCCACCATTAATAATAATAATAATAATAATAATAAATCACACACAAAGTTGTGAACATTTTAATTTCCTTTCTGAACTGTTTCTGTTGAGAGTTCGTCTTTGTCTTCGTCGTCGTCTTCGTCTTCCTCCGCTTATCCGGGTCCGGGTCGCGGGGGCAGCATCCCAACTAGGGAGCTCCAGACCGTCCTCTCCCCGGCCACCTCCACCAGCTCCTCCGGCAGGACCCCAAGGCGTTCCCGGACCAGATTGGAGATGTAACCTCTCCAACGTGTCCTGGGTCGACCCGGGGGCCTTCTGCCGGGAGGACATGCCCGAAACACCTCCCCGGGGAGGCGTCCAGGAGGCATCCTGACCAGATGCCCAAACCACCTCAACTGGCTCCTTTCGATCCGGAGGAGCAGCGGTTCTACTCCGAGTCCCTCCCGAATGTCCGAGCTCCTCACCCTATCTCTAAGGCTGAGCCCGGCCACCCTACGGAGGAAACTCATTTCGGCCGCTCGTATCCGCGATCTCGTTCTTTCGGTCATTACCCAAAGCTCATGACCATAGGTGAGGATTGGGACGTAGATCGACCGGTAAATCGAGAATAAACAAGACAAACAAAGTTTTAATGTTTAAAATCTGTTAGATTGTTACTGACAGCAGCTACGTTTAAGTTCCTGTTCTGACTGAATGCTGCTGCAGCATGGAGGTGTAGTTCTCAGTCATCCTGGACATGATCATCCTGAGAGTTTTAGCTGAAAACAGCTGGACGTTTCTGGATATGTTGGAGACATTTAGCCTCTCATCCCAGAGGCTTCTTCCACACTTTGGTTGTGGTCAGAAACAAACACACTGGTTGTGCTGCAAGTCTTTTTCGTTCTTTCTCCAAAACATGTTTTTGTCTAAATGAAGGCGATGTTGTTGCTCATAGAATTAAAATTCATGTTGAAGTTAAGATTATTTCATCAAGTAGGACCTGTGGTTAGCTGGCTCATGTAAAACTTGTCATGTCTTGAAAGAGTTGGAATCAGGAATCGATAGGAACTTGAATCGAAATGAGGAATTGGAATTGGAATCGATCAAAATTAAACGATGCCCAACCCTAGTCATCAATACCTCAAACCATTCCACATGGTTTAGCAAAACTCTAAATGCGTTCTCATTCTTAAAACACATTCTGCACTCAAATGCACACGCCATCCGTACTGGTAAACACCAGTGGCAACAATTACATATAAAGAGAAAAGACATGTCAATCAGAATACAATCAATCAAATCGATTTCTTGCTTCAAATGATGTGACAACCAATATGGTAAATGGTCTGCATTTGATATAGCACCTTCTAGAGTCCTGGAAACCCCCCAAGGTGCTTTACAACACAATCAGTCATTCACCCATTCACACACACATTCACACACTGGTGGGGATGAGCTACGATGTAGCCACAGCTGCCCTGGGGCGAGCTGACAGAGGCGAGGCTGCCGAGCACTGGCGCCACCGGTCCCTCCGACCCCCACCAGCAGGCAACGTGGGTTAAATGTCTTGCCCAAGGACACAATGACAGCAACAGACTGAGCAGGGCTCGAACCTGCAACCTTCCGATTACGGGGCGAGCACTTAACTCCTGTGCCACCGTCGCCCCGCACGTAATACGCAAGTTCAGAGAGCAAACTGGTTGTTGAAGGTGGGAATGAGAAAGTGTGAGAATGGATAGAAGAATTTATGTGAGAGGATGACGAGTGCGTATGCGAGGTGGGGGACGAAGAGAAAAAGGAGGAAGACAAGAAAGAGGAAGAGGAAGATGAAGATACAGAGTGGAAATCTCCAATGAAATTCGAGCAACAATCGTAGACCATGCTGTTGACCGTGGGCTGACAAGGAGGGAAGCAGGACTTAAAAAGCAACCCAATTTGAGCCGCTTTTCTGTGTCCACAATAGTGAGGACATTCAGAGGAGAGAATAAGTACTACTACTGTATAACTACTACTGTAGTTTTGTAATTATAAATTTACAGTACATCAGTTATGCAGCTGTTCCAATAGACATTTGCAAAAGTCCACCGAGCTGCTCAACTGAGGGAATGGTTTACCAATGGGCAGTCCATCAACCTGTACCTGCCGCCATACTTGTCTTCCCTGAATCCCATTGAGGAGTTTTTCTCCTCTTGGAGATGGAAAGTGTATGACAGACAGCCCTACTCCGGAGTAAATCTGCTGTAAGCCATGGATTTGGCCCGTGGTGATATCAGTAAGGAATCATGACAGACCTGGGTACGGCACACTAGAGGCTTTTGCCCCGGTTGCAGGAATATATTGCATGTGATGTTGATGAAGTGTTCTGATCCGACCCAGCCCAAAGACAAGAAGAAACAAACTGATCACATGTTTAGCCCTTTGATTTGTGTCACTTTCCCTGTGCATCGTAGGATGTATAAGGTACAATAAACAAACTGTATGGTCCTGAACATTGTGCTTTCCGTTTGTTTTCAGTACTGACTGCTCAAAAGATTTCGACTTGTTCATATAATCAAAGAACAGGAATGACAGAATCACAGAGATAACGTTTTTGAGTTGCAGGGTACAGCACTGTAAAAATAAAGGTACAAGAAGTCAAGTCAAAGTCAAAGTAATTTATTGTCATTTCTACCACATGTGCAGGACATACAGAGAAACGAAATTGAGTTTCAGCACACACAATTCAAAGATCAGACATACGTGGGTAAGACACATGACAAGAATTGGTGACTGCGGTCATTCGCAACATGAGTCGCGCTACCTTAATAGATAGATGAAAAGGGTGTTACATGAGGATAAGTGAGGGTAGGTAAAAAAGGCATAGCAGAGTTAGACCCAGCGGGGAGTAACTCTATTATACAAAAAAACTCCTTTAACATGGAAGCACAAACAGCACAGATACAACATCACAGTCCGATGGGGAGGCGGGGTTGGGCGGGATCCTGAAGCCTCCAATGGGAGCTGCCACTGCGGCGCATTGACCAGCTGCAGACCAACAGGTGGGAGGGAGAGATAAGGACCAGAGAGCAGATTGAAGTTTCCCGCAGACGTCTCAATCTGAAGGAAGAGGGTGAAGGTCGGAACACAGCATCTGTCGGCATTCCTCCTTTCGTGGGGGTGTGTTGAAGCAGCCTTGAGAGGCTGCTTTGGCGTCAGATAAGAATAAACATGACTTTGTTTAGGGCAGGCAGAGATAATCTTCCTCTCCGCCTTGGAGTCTCTAAGTGGTCATTCATGTCCACCAGTGAAGCCAATTTTACATTCCACATCCCCGCATCCTCCGGCGACCCTCTCCGAGATCAAATCCATCTTGCGCACTAACACAGGCAACGCCGCGAGGACATTGTCCAGCTTACGGTTCACCTCGAGTAACGTCCCAGTCTGTGAGGTCACCGCACGAGCGGCACATTCCGTGGGTACGGGTCGCACTCCAATCGCTCCCGTCTTCCCAGATTTCCAGAAAACCAGATATCCTCCCACTCCAATCAGAAAAAATCCAGTGATCATCAGGCCGAATATCCACAAATCTTCCACTTGGACAGCTGAGAGAGGCACACGATTCGCCAGACCTCCCAAGAATCGAGTGCATATCCCGATGCGAATGTCCCCTCGGGACAGGTGGGAGCCCCCTTCTCCGTTCTCATCGTAGAAAAAATTTTGTCAATCGCGTTGAATGACCAGTTAATTAAGTCCATATTTCCAAAAAAGAAGGCGGAAGAACAACAGAAAATGCAAAGAGCAAATCATAGTCATTTCTGATCAAAGACAGAAACGTATGGAATTTGTTTGTGAGATTAGAAATGTACTTCTCCCTGAGAACTATAGGTTTTGAACAATGTGTTTTCTACATTTGGTGTATTGTTTACTGACTGCTTGAAAGTGTGAGTTTGAGAAATTTGTTTATCATGTGAGAGCAGTGTTTCATTTTGAGCACAGGTAATAATGTTTTGAGGTGACAGTTTTATTTATTTATTTATTTATTATTTATTTATTTATTTATTTTTACCGTGTCCTGTCTGGCTGTGAAGCAAGCAGAATTGATGTCTGAAGGCTGGTGACAAGCCTTACAGATTTACTCTCAGGTGGAGCATCAAAGCGTTTGCGTTTAATGTCACGCCTGATACTTAAAACTTTATTGTTGTTGTTCTTGAATGCTTTGTAATTCCGACCAGACACAGAGTCAGAGGTGAAAAAGAAAAGAAAAGACAAAAGGTGGGGAGATGGGGGGAAGGGGGTGGTGGTGGGGGTGGGGTGGGGGGGGTGGGGGGGGGTCACAAAAATAAACAAGAGTCTGCTTCTAGACCTGCAGAAAGAGAAGAGCAGAAAAAAATGGGACACACAATACAACAGGAGCAAGCTATCACTGCGTCAACCTGATGATGAAATATAAAATCAACATTGTTTAACTGAACAATCACACGATAATAAATCACAGTGCATTAAGTGCCAACCACAGCCTTAAGACATGTTGAACGTGCCCAAGCCCATACCTTTGAGAGCACCATGTGAGCACCTGTGTGTGTACATGTGCTTGTTTATGTAAGGTTTCTCTATAGGAGCATCCGATAGAGAGTGTGAGGGACCACAGATCCGCCCCCTAAAGATGTGTAGGAGACGGGGGGAGCTCCAAGTCCCAGAGATCCAGGCGCTGCCCCAGAACACAGGAACCCCAAGGAGACTGCAACCAGAAAGGCCCCCGCCCCCCCTCGAGAGTCACAGAGGATCGCCCCAGGGGGCCACAACCAGCAGCCGGCAGAGTCCCGGGATATATCAGCGGCAGGCCCACAGGCCCGCCCGCAGCCTCCCACCGAGCCCAGAACCCAGCGACCCGGGACCCAGGACCCAGGGGCGACCACCCCCGCTGGGGACGCAGCAGAGCCGAGGGACTCAGACCCCACCAGGCGGCCACCGGGATTGATCAGGCAGGCGCCAAAGATCTTAAACTCTCTGACCCGGGAGCCACGAACACTCAGGCAGACCAAGGCACCACACTCCACACCAGGTGTGGCAGGGGGAGGGGATACGAAGATCTATATCATAAAAAGAAGTCCCAGGAGAAGAGAGGAGTCAAAGGCCCCACCTGACATATGCAGTCATACACAAACACCGTCACACACTCCCTCCCTCATGCTCACACATGCACGTACAACCAAAGACTTACAAAAATGCACGCCCGACACCCACTCATGCTCCCCATACACACCCTATTCACTCTGGTCCCGGTACTCCGGGTACTACTTGAGGTGACAGTTTTATCTTGGGCACAGGTGTCCTAATTGAGCTCAAGCTGTGCTGACTTCAGGTAACATTATTGACTGCTAGTGCTTTCTAAATGACCACATGGTGTCAGCACTGAAAAACAGGGATTTGTGTTTAGAGTTTTGCAGTAACAGTTCACCAAATCTGACTCGTGTTAGAGCAGAGAATAGTGTGTATGGTTCAGGGAAATGGGTGTCCTTTTTGAAAAAAGGGCATTATGGTTTTGGAATTTAGAGTTCAAAAGGCTGGTTATAGTGTTTAAACAATCAAGAAAAACTGCTGATATTTTAAAGTTCGGCAAATCAGCGATTACTTACCCCAAGCTTTACACTAGGACCATCGTAGGGTGAGAAATAAAACATTTTCAGCTGCTTAAGTTGCTAGATCTTGTACTATTTAGTATCAGAGTGTTGTTATCTAATTCTACAACAACAAATCCTAACTTGACAATGTGTACAACTAACCAGGTTTTAACCATTTCTTGTTTGCTACGTTTCCTTAGCTATGGCTAATGAAGATGTGCATCCACTTTCTACGAGTTTGTTGAATGCTGTCCAGAGATTCAGATGTTTTTTTTCTGACAGACTCATACAGAGGCTGTAGGATCTGGTTAAGGCACTAGGAAGCTCAGAGCTGGACATGCATGTGAGTGAGGATCTTATTAACAGGAGAGGGGAGGAAAAACCTTTAAATGGAAACAAGAAGAAAATAAAGCAGCAAATGTGTAGAGAGCTGTTGTCTGGCCATAATGGTGTGTGTGTGTGTGTGTGTGTGTGTGTGTGTGTGTGTGTGTGTGTGTGTGTGTGTGTGTGTGTGTGTGTCACACCTGACCGGCTTACATTACTGATTAAACTGATCATTTTCTTTCCTTTTGATTTTCACCTTACTCTTTATTTTGGTATGCAGCAGGGGTACACACTCTGTCACAACCACACACACACACTCTCAAGTAAGTACACACCCCTCTCGCCCTTCAATAGAGCCCTATAATTTGCCAGATGCGGTGAATCACTGGTTGCTATGGCAACTACAAAGAGGAGACTTTTTCATTTTTCTGAATTTTGGCAACACACGCACACACACACACAGATACGCACGCATGCACGCACGCACACACACACAGATACGCACGCACGCACGCACGCACACGCACACACACACACATACAGTCACAGTCATGTGACTTTAGCTGTGGGTCTGAATAGAGGACCAAATCTAAAAGGCAGCTCTCGATCTCCAGCCAATAGATGTTGACCTTTGATGACAGCAACTGTGCTGGATTGGTCACATGAAATCACCCTATAATTAGGTGACGGGTGTTCATATTCAAGTGCAGTTGGACATTACCGAATACGCGCACACACACACACACACACACACACACACACACACACACACACACACACACACACACACACACACACGCACGCACATGCGCACACACACACACACACACACGGGTGAGGAAAGGATACTCTTTGAAGGGGCTAGCAGGGACCAACATAATGAGCTGAACTGATACTAATTTTCTTAGACAAGCTCAATGAGTCACTGGAAACACACACACACACACACACACACACACACACACACACACACACACACACGATGGATGCAAAATACAATCTGATTAGGAAGCAGTTAATGGATTTTCTGAAATGTCACCCTAAGATGCTTCACATTGTAATTACGCTTGTGCCATTTAAAAGACACAACCTTTAAAAAGCAAATGAAATTTGCTCTTTCCAAAATAAAACCCAGAGTCATCCCCTACATGAAATGAAGGATTGTACCGCTCAGCCAATCGGAGGCCAGGGATAATCCTCACACACACACACACACACGGAGGGCTGCATCTGGTTCGAGCTGATAAGAGGAATTTTCCTCCCAGCAGGGAATCAAGAAAAAGGAAAACACGACAAATGGAAGCAATGAGTGGGGGGTGGGGTGGGGAGCAGTGGGTGGGTGACAGCTGAAAGTTGAAGCATGAACGTCAGCGGGGCCTGCAATCACGAACTGTAACACGGGTTAAGCATAGTGATTTGTTTGTAATGCTGATGTGTGTGTGTGTGTGTGTGTGTGTGTGTGTGTGTGTGTGTGTGTGTGTGTGAAAGCGCAAGATCTGAGTAGCTTAAGGGAGCTTCTGTCTTTTACAGGCCTGTTTAGGGAAATGGCAGCAAATCATTAAACAGCATGTAGACTAGACACACACACACACAGCTGCATCCTACAGCTGATCTATCTGTGACTTCATAATGAAAAAACACTCCTTCAATGACTAATTTTGTTTTTCAGTGAAACATATAGGATCAAAAACTGGATTCTGTGGGATTTCACCCATGGAAAGGGTTACATTTTACATCTATTTCATGAAACATAAGACATAAGATTCCATAGTAAATATGAAATGCCACGACCAGAATTTGGAAGACCCGTGATGACGCCAAACACAGTAAAAGTTTCATACAGTGTCTTTATTGATGTAGCGTTACCAGAGGAGGGTGAGGCAGGAGACAGAGTCGGAGAGGACGCGTGGGTCAAAACCAGATCGGGACAGGCAGGTACAGGGAGCAGGCTGGAGACGTGGTAGTAGACAGGTGAGGGTCGTGGTGGCAGGCAGAGTTCAAGGCAGGGGTCAGGCGAAAAAACGAGGTCCAGAGGCTGTGAAGGCAAGGTGCAAGGCTGGAAGATCTACTAATAAAAAGTTTTCAATAATCTGGCAGGGGACTGGCTGGCTGGTGAATATATAGCAGGGGGAGCAGGTGTGTGTAATGAGCTGATGACAGGGACAGGTGAGATGAAAGAAGTGGCTCAGGGCTTGCTGAGGAGGCAGCAGAGGCAGAGGAGGGTGAAAGATGGGAGTCATGACATGAAATCAATCTTATGGATCTTTGGGTACTTTTAACCAGAAGATTGGAACTTTTTATTGCAGGGATTATGTAACACTTCGTATTAACTGAGAGACAAGAAAAGAGAGAGTCACCTTTAAAATTTAAGAAGATTTATTTCTAAACAATTTTAAACAAGACTAACTCTAAATTCTAAGTGAATGGATATATCTCTGTGTGAATGAGACGTGAGATGAATGGTGTACGTGTGAGTGATGTTTGTCATCAGAACTCTCGTATCCGGAGAAGCAAGTCTGAGTGATGAAGTGATCGGAGTTTCATAAACACATAAGACGCCATGTTGTCGCTCCACACATACCATTAGGATGAGACCTCCGTACAGATCCAGAATGCCAGGTCCCCGGGCCCCCCTTTGGTACCGGAGCCGATGAAACAGCATCAGCAGTACGACAGACTCGTTTTTGGATTGTCTCCAGGTAAAAAGCGACAGTTGGTTGACAGCGTCAGATGGACCCGGAGGGTCAGTGAGTTCAGCTTTTAATCTGAAAGGAACCGTTGCTTGGTTGGTAAAATGCAACAGATTTTATCCAGCTTGTTGTTTCTTTGCTTAAAAATGAAGTCCGGGTGGCCGGTCCTACTTCTCTTAGAACGCATTGAACTGACTTAAGATGGTGTGGGACTGGTTTTATTAATCTGGATGTTTTGATTTATGGTCAAATCAAAGTTGGGCAGATTTATAAACACCACAGAGACTATGCCACGCTTCAGAAAGGAAGGTTCTGATTGGATGAGTAAAAGCAATGAGTCATGCATTTACATTACGAGTGATCAGGATGTCTACTGCAGCTAGAATAAAGTCGAATTACTTAATAAAACTTACTAATCATAACATTGTCATTTCACAGATTGGTCAACATCTTATTATTGACTAACACTTTGTTTGATTAGCTTTATTAAAAATAGAGTTCTTTGATTTATTAAAAAGAAAGAGTCCTTTGTCTTCATTTTTCTCTTGGGCTGGAAAGGAAAAGTTTTAGAAGCAAACGCATGACCTTGAGCAATATCTCATGCAGATTAGTTATTGCTGAAGAGAGGGGGTAAAATGACTTTTAGGTGGAAAACAGTCATTTCATTCCGTTACATATCCTCCCTTTTCAATGGTATGGTGGTCCGTACAGAGACCACCTGGCGTTGAACAAACCAGAGTCCTAAAGGGACTCTGACGATAGGGGAAGGTTGCATTTCCCAGGAAGAGGCCAAAAGGGGATGAGGTACGAAAGCCACTCCGAAGTACAGTCTTGCATGATCCCTTTGGAAGCACGCAAGTCAGCAGATTATCAAGATATCCCCGTGGAAGTAACAATTTGAAGCAGGAGCTAAACTTTACATATCCACGGGTAGGGAATTCTTCCAAAATAGTATATTGATCTTTGTAATTGCACTTATCGTGATCCAGTGCAGGAAAGAGCAGCAGGTAGGTCAGGTCCCAGCAAGCGAAGTATCCCAGCAACCATGCCGGAATCCACGTGCGTCCAGGTCCTATGGGCCGGAACACCAATCAGGAGTAGAATCCAATGACGAATCATAGGTCCACCCCCAGGAATCACGGATCATCGACAAAACTCAGCAGAGGAGAGAGAGCACAGCACAGGGCACTTCAATGTAGACACAACAAAATGGCGTCTAATGCTAATTAATAAACAAAAAGAAACCTATCAGTATGAGTACCTACATGTACTATGTGTAGCAATTATGTGAATTAGCATTTTAAGTGAAGAAATGGATGCAATACACCACGTGTACTGGAAAAAGTGGTACAAAAAGAATAAAACTAATAAAACCCTGTACTGCGTATGGGAGAAATCACTGCACTAAGTAAAAGTGTAATCAAAATGAAGGGCAAAAATGGTTGTAGCCCATGATGGTAAATTAACAAAGTTAATCATAAAGTTTTCTAAACTTAATCACTGTGGCAAAATTCTATAAAAAAGATAGATATATGAGTCAAAGAGCACTAAAAATGTAAATCTGTGAAGTTAGTAATCAACCTACATGTAAATGTACCCATAAGGAATTACGATTTGTGAAAATAAAAACAAATTTGGATAACAGTAATATGTGGACTAAACCCATCTACTGTTAACTGATTACCTGACTTCAGGAACCCACAGCATGTTCATCTCAAATCACCCAAGTCCGCACGTCATGTGTAAGCAGGAAAGACAACCATGCACACAAACAAACATAGACAAACTTGTGTAACTCGAGATAGAGCACTATGGAGCCGACGAGTCTGGCAATAGAAATCACTCCACCTTCGAAGTTCTAGCTGAAGGCGCAGGAGGTGCAGGTGGAGGAGCAGGACCGGCCGGCTCAGGCGGAGGCACCTGGGTAGCCGGTGCTTCACAAACCGGTGCGATGGCCCGAGACAGGCGCCACCCGACATTGCGGACCAAGTCCTCTGGAAAGGCCAACCGTGCGGAGAAGTGACGGAACAGGAAAAAGGACAAACCTCATGACAGGCAGAGGTTTAGGAATGCAGTGAATATCACGACAGAATCAGCGGAGTACCAGGAGTAAGACAGTGGTTGAAACCTGGGACCGGGATCTGCCGACAACTCACGCAGCACCCTGTTTCCCACACCCACCCAAAGCATGGTTAGACCATCGAATGTAACACGATCCACCGTAGCTGGAGAAAGAGCAAAGGAGATGTTATCATAAAAAGGAGAAAACTCCACTTTAGACTTATGCTCACCAGGGTCCAAATAATATAGAGAGACCTCTCCTACATGGACCGTCGTGCCACATGGAACAGTTACCCATAGGGTTTGAGAGGGAAGCGCAACTCGTGTAGACACACCATGATGCTCATAGAAAACATCAGCTCTCTAGCAGGGGTATTAAGTAACCAACGGTTACCAACAACAACAGCAGTAGTATGAACAACATGTGAACGTGGAGTCACAGTTATAGGACATTTTGAATCACCTGAAAATCATCAATGCCACACACACCAGTGGCACCGCCACACAGAAAAGGTGTACTTGGACACAAGAAGTGTAGGCCACGTGTGAGAGAACACACGCGCAGGTCCTGGACTAACCGGACATGCGGCGTGTCCTCGTGGTACGCAACGACCGGAGGCGTATGTAACCTGACATGAGTGTCGTCAACCCAGTTACCTACATTCACCACATCTCTTAATCTATAGATGTCATTTGGAGACACAATAGGTAAGTTGATGATGAAGGCTAGCTCTCTAGCATCTGGATTGGCACTTAACGGGATAGCACTGCCCAATGAGAAAGCCTAGTGAGTCTGAAGAGCCATTGGGCCCTTCGAGGCCACACGAGCAATCGCAATCTGACCATGGCCAGGGACACGAGGTACGGAGGGATCCTCCCCATGAGGAGGGTATCGATCAAGGCGCTCATGTCCCGACCATAGTCGGACAGGCAAATGGTCAGCATCTGTGTATGAGCAAAATCAACATTCACAAAGGAACACAACTCATTCACAGCGGAAGTTGCTTCACGCAAAATATCGCTATGAGTGTTGAGTACCACCACAGTCTGTTATTCAGACGTGCCCAGCTGTCTCAGGGCACGCCGCTGCTGCAGTACCTGCTTACGCAGAGCCGGAAATTCTCTGTTAAGCTCGTCAACGTGTCGACGAACTGTGTTTGACTTAAATCTTATGTGTAAATAGACAATAGTTAGTCATTAGTAGACCAGGGCGGTCTCGGAGTGTGATACCCGAAGAGGGCCCAGGTTCGTACAGACGGGTTAGAGGTAGCTGAGAATTAAGTTCAACTGTGGTTGATAGCAGTCCAAAACACGCCACTAACAAAACGTATTTCGTCAGACCTGAAAATGGAAACCAGGAACGTTGTAGACTGTTGACTGGCGTGGCCTTGCGAGGGTTCGGTGCAGGTGGGTGCTCTGGAAGGCCCTCAGTCGACACGCAGGTGCAGTCAGAGAGATCAGGGTCAATCAGTGGTGGTACCGGGCACCGTTCAACCTCGCCTTTGGTAGGTGAGTCACCAACCTCGGGGCTATAGGTCACCGGCGCCTGCTGTAGTGCAGTAATGTCAGTGACATCATCAGCCTGTCCTTCGGCAGCTGGAGTCCCCACCGCAAGGTACTGGTCTTCAACTGGAGTATCAGCACCACCATCAGGCCCCCTTTGGCAGGTGGTGTCCCCACCGCAGGGCGTGGAGTCTCAGGTGGTGTGTCACCACAACTGCCAACTCCCACTAGTGTAGGTGGTTTCCCCACCACAGGGTGGAGTTGTCCTGATGTAGAGACGACGCAGACTCTCTGAATGTCACTGACCTTACTGTAACTGATTTGACCAACCAGGCTGGCGGCGCCGTTGTGGTTAACACCACCTGAATAGGTAATGAGGTGCTCAAGCGACGCCAAGGGCATCGGTTGAGTCAACCGAGTTTGGAGTGTCCAATCACCGAGTGAAATGACAGCCTTTAAGCGTTGGAGCAGGTCCCCTCCCAACACGAAGGGAAACGCTTCAACGTTAGTTACAAACACTGGATAGCTCACGATCATGTCTACCACTGTGAGGTTGATGGACACCACACTTTTGTCCACGCTTCAGAAAGGAAGTTTCCGATTGGATGAGTAAAAGCAATGAGTCATGCGTTTACATTACGTGTGATCAGGATGTCTACTGCAGCTAGATTAAAGTCATATTACTTATTAAAACTTGCTAATCATAACATTGTCATTTCACAGATTGGTCAACATCTTATTATTGACTAACTTTATTAAAAATAGAGTTCTTTGATTTATCAAAAAGAAAGAGTCCTTTGTCTTCATTCTTCTTTTGGGCTGGAAAGGAAAAGTTTTAGAAGCAAATGCATGACCTTGAGCAATATCTCATGCAGATTAGTTCTTGCTGAGGAGAGATGGGGAAAATAACTTTTAGGTGGAAAACAGTCATTTCATTCCATTACACCCGTTTTCTTTTAATTTGATCTATGACGTCTAGATTATCCACCTGTTGACAGATCAAGCTTCTATCTGATTTGTCAAACATTTAAAATAAGAACGTGTGAGACCTCACTGAATATTGAGCTCTTCAGGGTTTGTCTTGGTTAGCTCCATCCATCCATTTTCTTCCACTTATCCGGAGTCGGGTCGCGGGGGCAACTGTCTAATTCTAGAGGCTCAGACTTCCCTCTCCCCATTCACTTGGGCCAGCGCTTCCAGAGGAATCCTAAGGTGTTCCCTTGCCAGGTGAGAGATGTAGTCCCTCCAACGTGTCCTGGGTGTCCCTTTAATTCTCCTCCCGGTTAGATATATATATATATATATATATATATATATATATATATATATATATATATATATATATATATATATATACACACATATATATATATGTATATATATATATGTATATATATATATATATATATACATACATACATGCATATATATGTATGTATGTATGTATATATATACATACATACATACATACATATATATGTATGTATGTATGTATGTATGTATATATATATATATATATACATACATACATACATACATACATACATACATACATACATGTATGTATGTATGTATATATATATATATATATATATATATATATATATATATATATATATATATATACATGCATACATACATACATACATACATACATACATACATATATATGCATGTATGTATATATATATATATATATATATATATATATATATATATACATACATACATACATACATACATACATACATATATATGCATGTATGTATGTATGTATGTATATATATATATATATATATATACATACATACATACATACATACATACATACATACATATATATGTATGTATGTATGTATATACATGTATGTCTATCTCTGAGACCATGGTCTTGATTCAGAAAAGGGTAGAATGCCTTCTCCGGGTCAGGGATGAAGTCCTGCCCCAAGTGGAGGAGTTTAAGTATCTCGGGGTCTTGTTCACAAGTGAGGGAAAACTGGAGCGTGAGATCGATAGGCGAATTGGTGCTGCATCTGCAGTGATGCGGGCGTTGTACCGGTCTGTCGTGGTGAAGAGAGAGCTGAGTCAGAAGGCGAAGCTCTCGATTTACCAGTCGATCTTCGTTCCTACCCTCACCTATGGTCATGAGCTTTGGGTAGTGACCGAAAGAACGAGATCCAGAACCCAGAACTCAGTTCTTCTAGACACGAAGGTTCTGATTACCTCACATTCACACATAGTCACGATACATCACATCCCATCCACCTAGATCCATCCATCACAGTAGTCTTAGTTAACATGTCTTGTTTTTAATTGTTTGGAAAATAAATTTCTTGCTTTTTATAAACCTGACTCTGTCTGAATTGAGACGAAGTGTGTTGATCCCTGAATAAACAAAGAATCCTAGAATCTTCTGATTAAACATCCAAAGACCAAGCAGCTTGAAATTCTACATTTATATAGAATATCACAGCTTATTGGTCATAAGTAAAGGTAATATATTAAGCTTAAAAGCAACAATGTTTACCCTCTACACCTGCGTATGTCTGATCACAGACAGACCTCCTACCTTCCCTCGCTTTTATCCCTCCACGTCAGGCTGGATAAATTCTGGGTCTGCCTGGCAGGGGCTGAAGCTCTGTCCAATAGAGACTAAACTCTGAGGAAAGAATTTACATAAATCTACATGCTAAATGTGCAAACTGAAGCAGCGATTGCACGACACCACCTTTTCCCTCTGTGAGGATATACTCCACTAGCTGACCTTGGATTTAAAACAGTAACGGCGTGATAAATCCATTACTTTGCCTTTTCCGGCCAGACATGGAGTGGAAAAACAAACGGCATTTGTTTGTGTAATTGCCCATGAGCCAAGAAGATGGAGGGAGGAAGAGGTGGAGAGGAAGAATGTGTGTAAAACTGGTGAATAAACAGAGGAGATGGATGAGTCTATTAAAGGAGCAGCTAATCCAGGCTATTAGGAAGCAGAATGAAGGAGTGCGGGAGAGGGGTTACATACAGTGGGTTAATGGCTCTAAATACAGACTTAAACGGAGGAAAAGACCAACACAGATGATTATAAATGCACCCTGGGGCATCACTGGGATTTATGGGGAGGACTACCGACCGTCCTTCGTGTTCCTTTTTGTGAGTCACCTCCATTCATGACAGAGCTCTTCATCCGTCAATAGAAGCACACCTTTTTCTGTTCTAATCAAAAGCACCGACATCATAATTTCTCTGGGAACTTTGTGGCGTATGAAGACGACCCATTTAATTTAGTCTTTCAAGCAGAATCTTGCTCAGCCTTTTTTCTGCAGCTTTTGCTGTTTCTGACAAGAATGTGTCGACACCGCTCTCACCCCTAAAAATGACGACTGTCTCCATCAACCAGAAACAAAACGACGAAAAGCTGAAAAGTGCAATGAGGAGCTTCACAAAAAAGATCAGCAGTCAGTCCCAACATTGTGTCTAACAGCAGGTGAAGCGAAAAACACTGTGTCTTCAAAGTGACTCGTGGCAGCAAGTGAACATCTGCTCGCTGATACGTTAAAGGTGTCACGATTAAGGCAGGAGGAAGTTTAGGACCCAAGATGCAGGAAACCAGATGAACGAGGCAGGAGGTAGATGATGAAAATGAAATCCTTTATTTAGGAGTAATCCAAAAGGCAGGGAGCCAAAAACCAAAAATCCAAATGACTAAATCAGAGATCCAAAAACACTAGAAGCTAGCGAGCCAAACGAGACGAGACTGACAAGAAACAATGAACCGACAAAACACTGTGACACAGACAGGGTTTTATACACAGGGGAGGATGAGAGGGAGATGAGCTGCAGGTGTGTGGGGAGAGAGAGACCAGGTGAACTCAATTACTAATCAGGGAGGAAACTAACATGACCTAAGAATAAAACCTAGAGAAGAAGAGCAGGAAAAATTATTATTATTATTATTATTATTAGTAGTAGTAGTAGTAGTAGTAGTATAACTTTTAATGACCAAAGTAGTTGAATAAATCCTTCTCAGCCTGTTTTGGTAACTTCCTCAGTCAAACTGGTGTCCCTGTACATGTCTCCTGCAGTCATGGTGACCTTGCTGACACTGGCTAAGCCTGGAGGAGGTAACACACAAACATCAGCTGTTCACAAAGAGGTCAAGATCCAGGGCCTGGGAAAAAAATCCTTTTGTTCGAGTTTTTGTTCAGTGTGAGCAGTTTCAGAGACTTTTCTGTCACTGAAACTTTCAGTTTCAGCTCTTTAGAGACCTTGATGGGGGAGTCCTGCTGATGGGGCAGGAAATCAAGGGAGGACAGAAAAGTAGTACAGAACTTGGTGAAATTTAGAGCAGGAAAGAGATTCAATTTAAAAAGAATCATGCTGGATGCAGACAAACAGGATTACTCCAGACAAGACAATGTGGGATATTGTTTCCAAATGACTCATAGGGTGACAGAATAAAATGAAATTGTGCATTTATCGGGAATTAAAATACACGAAAACCACTGTTCTTTCATTATCTGAGTCCCTATTGGAGGAGCGGCAGCCAATCTCAGTTCAGCGTGTTGCAACAACCGACAAGTCCACTGTCTTAAAGCTGGAGGATGTGAGACAACAACTAGGACACACACACACACACACACACAAACTACAGCTGACAAGCCTTCCCATCCCATTAGATTCAAATCTGCCCTGAGGTACAGATAAAAATACCTCGGCACAAGGAGGGGGAGGAGAACAACAACAGCAGCTAGTGTGTGTGTGCGCGTGTGCGCGTGCGCGCGTGTGTGCGTGTGTGTGTGTGTGTGTGTGTGTGTGTGTGTGTGTGTGTATTTACTGAGCTCACCTTAACCTAATTTAGTGTTCACTAATATTTACCAGTACTAATAATGAAGATAAATACAATTAATGCCTTTTTGTAATTTTTTTCTCCAATAAAACAGGTCAGTTATGGAAGAGATATTTAAATAATAAAAGTCCAGCTGAGCAAATATTAAAAAACAACAATTAGAATATTTAGGACACCCAAACTTTGAAATGTCTGCTGAATCATACCGAGGACACGTGGACCTCACCTCCCATCCATCGCCACCCTCTCATGTCACATCGTGTTTTCTGTCTAAACTGTGAAGTATTTTATTTTGATTCATCAAAGATGAAAACGACCCAGTTCATTAAATCTGTGGATTCTTGTGTAATTCTGAACAGACCCCCGCACGACAGGATGTTCAGTAAGTGTTTAACATGATGTCAGAAACGCACTGAAGGAACCAAGATTTGGTTAAACCAAACTTGTGATGTTAAATGGACCAATCGCAGGTGAACAATTATACGGTTAAATAAAATTCAATCTAAAGGTTTGTGTGATGTTTGTGAGACTTTGAGGCAAGTTTATCTAATGATAAGTTAAAATGAAGCTCAAATGTTTTTGATTATTACATCAGCGTGACTTTAACTTTTTCTTTTCTTTCAGATACATTTTTATGAAATATTTTTGATTTTGATTTATGAATTGAAATGGTAAAATACTGCATTTGACATAGCTCCATCAAGAGTTTGATGGAGCATTAATTATAGAGAGCACGCTGGGGCCGATGGACTGAAAAGCACTTTTAAACAAAGATGAGGGTAAGATGTAGAGGGGGCATGCAGAGGTCTTCAAAGAGTTAACTAGTTTGGTTAACTCAGGCAAAGAAACAGGAGCAAAGCTATCTAGGATGATGGGCCTGGTTGGAGTCGGGAGAGGCAGCGATAAGGCTGAAGGAGAGATGCTAGATCTAACCTTAAAACCTAAAAATTATAATCTGGCATCCCTAGATGGTCAGAGCTCATCTGAAAACTGACTTGCTAAAATGTGCCCCGCCCAAGAAAATTCACCAGTTTCCACTAAGTTTGATATTTTCAAAGCAACACATTTTCATTCAGGTTCTCATGTTTTTCTCCATTCAGAGACAGAGGTAAGGGGCTGACCAATGGGGTGTGTGTGTGTGTGTGTGTGTGTGTGTGTGTGTGTGTGTGTGTGTGTGTGTGTGTGTGTGTGTGTGTGTGTGTGTGTGTGTGTGTGTGTGTGTGTGTGTGTGTGTGTGTGTGTGTGTGTGTGTGTGTGTGTGTGTGTGTGTGTGTGTGTGTGTGTTAAGCTTGCCAATGACTTCTCTGAATACAAAAAAAATATTTTAAAAGGCCTAGCTTTGCCACGTGGCTTAGTGTGATCTTCAGCCTGGTGATTAGTGACATCTGACCAAACTATCAGATGTGACTTTGGTCAGAGGCGATGACTACTAAACGATGAATTTATTTGTTTTTTATCTTTCTGCCTGGTATTCTCACAGGTATGTGATCACATAAAAATGCACTAGTTTTGCTGTATGGTATTTTTGAATCTCTTCTTTTATCTTTTGTTTACATAAGAGCTCAAACGAAGTACGATGCTCGCTCTGAGATTGAAATCACTGTTTTCCTGATGCTAAATGGCCCGGATTTAATATAGCAACTTCTAGAGACCTAGAACCCCCCAAGGCGTTTTAGAAACACAATCTGTCATTCACCCACCCACGCACACACACATTCACACCCTGGAGGTGGTGAGATACTATGTAGCCACAGCTGCAGGGTGCCCTGACAGAGGCAAGGCTGCCATACACTGGGGCGACCACCCCCTCTGACCACCACCAGCGGTGTGGGTTAAGTGTCTTGGCCCAAGGACACAAAAGCAGAGACAGACTGAGAAGGAATCAAACCTTCAGCCTTCCAATTATGAGGTAGACAATTACCTAACCCTAACCCTCTGAACGGTCGTCCCATGTCCCCACTCCAGACTCAGCACCTGAAAAACAATAAAGGAGTTTCGAATGAGCTGCCTTTTTTACTTTTCCCCCTCCAGCAGGGAACAGATGAGAGGTCAAAGGTGTCACCAGTGGAGGCAGTGGCCTGAATGACCAGATAAAATTGACTGCATGGTGATGCAGTAGGTAGTACTCTTTCCTTGCAGCAAACTCTGACTTTGGCCTTTCTGCACGGAGTTAGAATATTCTCCCCATACAAGTACAGTCTCCTTACGCAGGCCAAAAGTAGGCATATCAGGATTATTGACTCCAATGTTTCCCACGACAGTTGCTTCAGATTAAAGCCTCGGTCAGCTTCAGTCCTCTCATAAAATATCATCTACTGGGATGAGCTACTGTAGGTGAGCCTTAAAAACAGCTATTGTCTCTTACATGTCACATGTCTCTTATATAATTCACTGTTGCAATTTTCAGTTTTTCAGAAGAGAAAAGATGGAGAGTCAATAAGCAGGTCCAGGTCAAATAAATGACTTGATTTTCTCTTGAATAACACAACTGGCTTTATTCTGCGGACTAGCAAACACAGATATATCTCCTCCTCTTGCTCCAGGTTTGTCCTCAGGCTCCTTTTGACAAATCACCACATTAATATGGCCAGTTTCAGACGCACCACGCTTCCCTTCTTCTTATTGGTTTCAGATAAAACTCCAATATTTCCATTCGTCTATTTCCGTTCGCCAATGCCACACACACACACACACACACACACACACACACACACACACCCTTTGCTCTCTCCTGGTCATTAATATTGTTCGAATGGCCACTGACCCATAGCCAGACCATTTATCAAACGATGCAACTAGCATATGATCATAATAACTACGCTGCCTGTGGATCCAGCCCTTTTCACAAACTGGGAAGAAGGACAAACATGATGGGAGGGAAGATGAAATGGAGCCGATGTCTTTACAAAACAACCCAAACATATAGGGTGACAGATTACACATTACATCAGATCAGACTCTGTGTGTGAGCTGGTTTCATTCACTAGTCATCCTAGTCCTCTCGGAGACCTGGTGACTGGAGTCACCTCACCAGAGACCTGTGGTTCTCCACTGACCTCTGCAGGCAGAAGAAGGAAATTACAATGTTGAAACTACCAGATTTACAAATAAATTCAATGTATATTTCCCTTTAGACCTCAAAAGCTGAAAGGCTAATGCCAAATTATCTGCTATTATTTTACAGAAGATTAAATAAGTCGAATGAGGTGAATAATTCCACTTTAGGGGCATAATAATGAGTGATGCTACAGCTGAGTGAGTCTCTGTATTATATGACATTCTGTTGGTGTGGCTAAATCAGATTTAATCCCTAAATCAGAAAACATCTGATTTTGAAAAAAGATGTCTTATAATTATTCCTTTATTTAGTGTGTTATCTATAAATTATTATAGAAAAAATATGGTCAAGATCTTCGTGAAAATGCTGAGAAATTCTAAAAACAATTCTTAGACTAAAGTTGAAATGTCATTAAAATGCTGATTTATTCATTTCAGACAAATGTCAAAAATAGGATTCTAGAAGGCACTATACAGGTCATTACAGGTCATTTGCCATTTCATGAACACTGGGAGTGGTGCCTTTTGGAGTGAGTGATAGAAAGATGACCAGAGGGTCTGTTCCAACTATGGGGGACCATACTGATTGGTGGCATTTCACTGGTAACCATGGTAACAAAGACTGAAATTGGGAGTTTGTAAGGGATGTAGGCAGGAAACGTGTTTTACTGTCCTCTAGTGGCACCGCACAGTTGCAGCAAAGAGCGATGGAGCTGTGACCACGGCAGACACATAAAAAAACACAAAAACAAAGTGGTCAGCAGGAGGCAAAGAGGAAGACTGCAGTAACCATGCATGCCATCCAAAATGTCTGCATGCAAGGATCGCTGACACATTCCACAGGAGGGTTTAGGCAGGAAGTTACATATTTGTATCATGTTAAACAAATAGTTCGGCTGTTGGCTAATTCTTGCTGGAACGGGCCAATTTCAGGAAACCTGATTGCGCAGGAGGTGCACCCCTTCCTACACTCACAGCAGCTTGATTTTTCCACCAGGGTCAGAATTTGCTGTGCATGTTTTCTTGTATCCAGAGCAACTGTAACAGCAACGTGTTCCTCCCGTGTGAGTGAGGGCGCACGGTTGTTGGGTAGCGCTCCACCAATGTGCGTCACAGTGGTGGGTGGGGGTTGTGCAGATGCACTTTGCCAACTTCCAGGGAGGTTTGTTACCGGAAGACAAGATGAACGGCTTCAATTCAATTCAATTGAATTCAATTCAAGTTTATTTATATAGCGCTAAATCACGACAAGAGTCTTCTCAAGGCACTTCACATAGTAAACATTCCAATACAGGTCAGTTCATTAACGCAATCAGTAAAAAGTTTCCTATATAAGGAACCCAACACATTGCATCAAGTCTCTGACTGGTGTCAGTGACTTTACAGTAATCCTCATACTAAGCAAGCATTTAGCGACTGTAATGTCCAGCAATGGTTGGTTTTTAGGTACTGTTTGACCATTCAACATCTGGTCAAAATGGAGACACAAGGCTGCGTGTGTTCCCTTTAAATTGGCCTTCATCCCATCAGCTGGAGCTCAGAGCCTCTCTGCAGCTCTGAACACGTGATAATGAATTGTCAACAATGATGTTCTTTCCTCAAGGCTTCCCTTATCGTCCTACAGAATTCTTCCTGCCTCCAAATAAGGAACACTCGCAGCACGGATTAGATGCTAAATCAAAGAACGATTTCTTAAATTAAATATGAACTTCTAAAACTTATCAGCTAGATGATCAGTAAATAAACGTTTGTTTATTGTTACTTATAATAATTATTATATAATGAAATGCTTTCATTAATCTGTGCTCAATGATTGAAGTTTGAAATGAATGTTATGTTATGATTATAGTGATTGATATATGTTTCAGCATGTTGATATGACAAGGTCATCACCATTTGCACTCACACAAGGACAAAGTAAAGTAAAGTTAAATGTGTGGCACATAGATAGCCCCTTACCCCAGATCAGAGCATCCAGATCAAGGAAGGCATGTTTCTGAGTTGTCTTGGTAACCATTCCTCAACTTGTCAACCTCTGGTTGGCTACACAAATCATAACATGAGAACATTAAAACTGGATCACTCTGGTGATTCATCAGTTCTTGTGAAAACTTCAGAGCGGCCATCTGAAGCAAAACCCTCTTTAACCATCAAAGCTTTTGACACGTCGTCAAAATCTTTTTGCATCTGCGAAGCTGATATAGCGAACAGTTCCTGCAGAACAAGCTGTTATTGTTCAGACTCCTTAAGAGTCCGCCAGACGCGTGGTTCCATCCGTCTGTTGCGACCTGGCGACAACTCTAAGACCGGCCTAGTAGCGCCGTAGTTTCTTCTACGGACCTCTGTGCCTGGAAGTCCGAGGACTTCGGCATTCCAGATCTATCACGAGCGTCTTCGAGTGGGTATGTAGACATGACAGATTGCGCCTGATGTGTTTTTGATAATAATCAACTTCATAGCTTAACGCAAACCAAATTCTTTTACATCCAGAACTCAGCTCTCCTAGATACGGAAGTTCTGATAACATTGCATTCACACATAGGTCCATACATCACATCTAGCTCCATCCACTCACAGTAAATGTTAGTTAGCCTGTCATGTTTTAATTGTTTGTAAAATAAGTTCTTTTCTGAATCAAAACAAAGTGTTTACAATCCCTTAATAAAACAAAGAATCCTAGAATCTTCTGATTAAATACAGTAAAGACCAAGCAGGTTGATATTTTATATTTATATAGAGTGTCACAGCTTATTGGTCATAAGTAGTGGGAGTGGCACTCCAATTTCGTTGTATCCTGTACAATGACAATAAAGGCTATTATTATTATTATTAAGTGAAGGCAATATATATTGAGCTCTTAAAGCACTCAATTTCCTAAACCCTACACAACAGTGGAGAGAAAAACTCCCTTTTAACAGGAAGAAACCTCCTGGCTCAGTATAAGCAGCCATCCACCACGACTCACTGGAGATCGAGAAGACAGAGCAGACACATGCATACACCAACACCAATCCACCCACCCACCCACCCACACACACACACACACACACACACACACACACACACACACACACACACACACACACACACACACACACACACACTATGTATACCAAGTAATGTTTATGTGGTTACACTGTGATTTCTTAGTAAACATTCTATTTGGTGAGAGTTAAACATTATTGTATTTATCCTAGTGAATCTATAATCAAACGGGTAAACTAGTAGTAGCACATTCAGTGTCAAAGAAAGTAAAATGTTATTATCAGGAGTATGTCTGTGAAGGTTCTCAGTCATCCAGGTCATTGTAGTCGAAGGAGCTTTGGAAGAAAAGCGTCTGGACTTCTTTGAGTTGCTTGAAGACGTTTCACCTCTCATCCGAGAGGCTTCTTCAGTTCTATGGTCAAATGGTGGAGAGTCCCAGATTCAAACCCAGTGGGAGTTTCCCCCCGAAGAGGGAACAAAAGACCCCCTGATGATCTTCTACATAAACACATGAGCCCAGGTGTGAGGGTGGGTGTGGGTCCTATTCAGCCAGAGCCAGACATAGAAAAGCCACCTCCACGGGACAGGACTCAGCAGTTCATTTGCATCTAAAGGACAAAGGTCACTCTTTCGAGGATGCCAACATTCACATTTTGGACAGAGAGGACAGATGGTTTGAAAGAGGAGTAAAGGAAGCCATTTATGTCCACTGTGAGCAACCATCCTTGAACAGAGGCGGTGGTTTACGACACCAACTGTCTACCATTTATAATCCAGTTTTGAGATCCCTTCCCAGATGCCTCAACGCCCACGCATATCCTGGGCCATCTGACCTCAGGAATTCATATGATAGGGTGGGGCCAGGCTTCACAATGAGCTCACCCGAAACTCTGGCTGAATAGGACCCACACCCGGTTTTACCCAGCGGTCAGCCCGGCGTATCTCTGACTCAGCGTATCTCTGACTCAGTGTTGTGCACAGTTAACTCCGGTTTTAGCTAGGTTGCTACCTCCGTTAGCTTAGCTCCCACCTCCGTGTTAGCTTTGGGTTAGCTTTAGGTTAGCTCGTAGCTAGTTCGACCGGGTGTCGTCAGTTGATCCCAGCCTTACAGCCCCACCCTCAGCTCCTCCACTCTTCCCTTTTGTGGAATTGTCTGGGCTTGACGGAACCTGTGACACGGTCAAAATGGCGGTGGTGTACACCTCCCATTTCTCTTCAAAAACTTGTTATTGGAGCCTATGGAAACCCATGGTCCATATATGTATATGTCGATGCATTAGCACACAAAAACATTTTACAAGAACTTCAAAGATGCTTTCCAGAGTTTTCCCCATTCAGAAATTATGTATGATTTGTCAGAAATCCGTAAAAGTGATTGTCTTATCATGAACTGTGATATAATGTAAGCGATACATATTTATTTATTTATTTTGCTAAGCATTGGACTCAATTTTTGACCCGCATTGTGGGGGCTTGGTGACACCACAAGAACATTTACCAGTCCTCGTCACCCAGACTTATGTCTGGAGTTGAACGCAAATGGTTAAGTTAAAAAAGAGTTGTGCCGAACAGAAGAAAAAAAATTTAAAGAGATTAAAAAGTAGTTGATCAAACTGGACAAAAGTGAGATCAAGCTAAATTAAATAAGAAATATTGACATGAGGGGAAACTATTTGACTGGAAATGACATCAAATAATGTAATTGTGACCTTACACAACAATAAAGTAAAGGTTTCAAATAAAAAAAATTACTTTTCAGATTCAAAATAGTGAAACGTGAAGAAGCGGCAGGTGGGCGGGGCTAATCCGTCTTCAGGTCTGAAGGGGCCGGGTGGCGTGGATGGACTAAACACCGCTCTCACGACGGAGCGACCGTATTCTGCCCGGTTCGGTTCGTCCTGGGGCTGAGACTCGGTTCGCGGCCGGAGAACATGTCTAGCATCAACTGGAAGCCGTTCGTTTTCGGCGGGTTAGCGTCTGTGACGGCGGAATGTGGTGAGTGATGGCGCGTGGAGGAGGGCCGTGCGCGTGCGGGCTGCTCTTGAGTTGATAAAAAAAAAAAAGAGGCTGTGGTTGAAATGAGTTGATAACAAAGCCTGGTGTTGCAGGGACATTTCCGATCGACTTGGCCAAGACGCGTCTCCAAGTCCAGGGCCAGGTGGGGGACAGCAAGTACCGTGAGATCCGCTACAGAGGCATGCTCCACGCTATGCTGCGGGTAGGAAGAGAGGAGGGGCTCCGGGCGCTTTACTCAGGGTCAGTCAGTCATCTTCACTCGTTTCTCACCGCAGTGCTTTGTTTACTTTGTGCAGCTTTTAGTAAAAAATAAACCTGATTTTTGCAGAATTGCTCCAGCGATGCTGCGCCAGGCCTCCTATGGGACCATAAAGATTGGTACATACCAGAGTTTTAAACGCCTACTTGTTGACAGGCCAGAAGGTAGGGGTGTGTGTGTGTCTCCTCCCCTCTAAACTCATGCATACACACAGCAATGCTGTTGTGAGGTGACACCTGAAGTTCACAGCAGGCATGTGTCTGACTCTGACACACACACGCACATACCATGTCTGAACACGTTCAGCATTGTCTCCCTTTTTCATATAAAAGAACATCTGCTCCTGATCCAAAGCGTTTCTGGGTTCTGTGGTGTCAGATCTGTTCTCAGTTACAGCCTTCCTCCTGTTCTCTTGCAGATGAGACTTTGCTGACTAACGTGTCATGTGGTGTTCTTTCTGGAGTAATCTCCTCCTCCATTGCCAACCCAACAGATGTGCTGAAGGTAGCTGTTTGTATACATGATAGTTGTCTTATCTGTCTTGCATCTGAAGCAGCAGAGCAGGTCTGATGGTGTTTTACCCTCTAGCTGTGCAGCAGTTTGTCCAGAAGATCCTGTTGGAGCTGTAGTTTCATTTTGGTAGCGTGCCCTCTGGAGGAAAAGACCTCACGTGCCTTCACGACCCCACTTGTTTACCACTATTTTTAGACTGAAACCTCAAAGGCCTAACATGGTGTTCTGTAAATGACACGGGAACTTAACTGCACTGATAATATTTTGCCCAACCTTTATCTGGGACACCTTACTGTTCTGGTAGATCATCACATGCCCCAGCAGGTCGGGAACATTATGTTTCATGATGGTCCGACTCAACAGCCAAGAAACAAACAAGGACAGACAGTGTAGTCGTTGTAATTAATAGCTGGCGCTTGATACCAGACTTTTCTCAAGTTTCGCTTTGTGCCTGTCTCTGTTCTCCCAGATCCGGATGCAGGCTCAGGGAAATGTGATCCAGGGAAGCATGATGGGCAACTTCATTCACATTTACCAGGAGGAGGGAACAAGGGGACTGTGGAAGGTAGCCCACGCCTTATGACAGTTTTGGTCATTTTAAACAGTTTTCAGTGTTTTCCCTAGGAATTTTTCCAGCTGGGGGGGGGGGTGGGGGGGGGGCGATTATGACACGTCTCTAAACAAAGTAAAATGTTCTAGTGCAGAGTGGAGACAACCCATAGAACCACTGATTTGATCTCATTTCAGAGAAAAATAGAGCAGGTCAGATGCATCTAATAAATAAAATTACTAACAAACTCAGGAATCTTTCTTTGCTTCACTGTTCTGGTGCTGAGAATATCACTAATGCGGATCAAAGTAGATCCACAGATGAATGCACCTCTTATTTATTATTTGGAGACTACATTTACTGCAGCTGGCAGAGGCAGGGATGTTTTCTGTTGATACACGGAGTTTACAGAATCATTTTAAATGTTAATAGGGGAAGACTGCAGGAGGGAGCGGTAAAATACAGGGGGTCCCCAGCAAAAACAAGAAACTTTACGAGTCTGATGAAACCCGCTGGTTTTCCATCAGGCAGTCACGGGGCAGCTCCAACAACCCAGTGGCTGTGCTGGGTCAATGTTATCGAGCTCAGTCCGGCTCGGCAGAGGGTGAACGAGCCGAGGCGACGTCGTGCTCTGCTTAAGAAGAGGTGTTATTTTCCCGCTTCAGAAGAAGCGTCCAACGTGTTTTTACGCTTTCTCCGAGACATGTCACGTCGCTAAGTTGTTAGCGCCGCGCGCTAACACGTCAATAGTGCAGCGTAGCCTGCTGGAGGTTTTAAGGGTTCAGATGAAACACCCGACCTCTCAGGCTGCTCACACATCGATCTTAAGTTGTCGCTGTTGCGCTCACGCCGTAATACAGTATTAGATGCGGTTAAAGTCAGACATGAAAAAATAAATAAATTTTACATGAATAAGTGATGCTTAGCCTGGTGGGGGGGGGAAACCCTGTCAAGATCGTCAACACTCGTTTATCTTAATGCTATTGAAACATGTAAACCAAAAAGCATCATATCCACTGCTACCTTTCTAATTTTAAACTCAGTAACTTATGCTGTAACTTCACCTTGACCTGCCTGCTGCTCCTTGATGCCCGCCGGCTGTGATCACAAGCGACAACATAGTAGTTCCCGCTGCTTCTTCGGGAAACGGCGCAAAAAAGAAAAACTTGGGATCTTGCAGGCGTGGCGGTGAGATTTCAGCCGTGGCGGGCCGCCACGGCTACGCTTATGTAAGGGAAACCCTGGTTTTTCCGTGATAACGTTATAAATAATGTCCCCTACTTTTTCCATGTTACTGTGCAATGTCTAAATGATGACATGAGAAGCTTAAAGGTTGGTTTATGCTTGACGCGTCCGCGAGGTCCGCAAGGCTCCGCGCAGAAAAGTTGCGTCATTTTGCGTCATTTTAACAACCACGCCCCTCCACCGCGTCTCCGCACGGCCCAAAATTTCCGCAACGTGCACCTCGGAAAATTTCTAACCACGCGGACGGACGGACGTGGAAAAACATGGCGGACCGGCAAGAACTAGTATGGCAGAGGTTCGTAAATACAGACATTTGTATGATTCAGCTCTCAGAGATCACCGTGATCAACATGTTGTTAATAATTCTTGGAGAGAAATAGCTCGCACTGTCGGGAAAGACGAGGACGCTGTTAAAAATGCTGAAATGCCATGTTGTAAACAGTAATTTCTACTTCTACTATGGTGTAGTGTTGGATGCATGCCGTAGAGCTCCATGCTGCCCCCTACAGTTTGGGAGAATATTGGCTCACCGCAGAGACAAGCCGCACAAACCATAAACGCTGCAAGTTGTGAAGCGCGTTCCATCTGCGAGCCGCATCACCGCGCGGAAAGTGAATGCGTCAAGCATAAACCAAGCTTTACTGTGATCTACTGTAGATTTTTGTAGATTGGGTCTTTTTTCAAGCAGCACTAATATAATTAGGGATTGGCTGGATTTGACAGAGCTAAGTTCTCTGAGCTGAGGCTCAGTGACTTTCAGCTGGTGACCCCCCCCCCCCCCCCCTTTTTTTTTTTTCTGTATCAGGGTGTATCTCTCACAGCTCAGAGGGCAGCCATCGTGGTCGGGGTCGAGCTTCCCATCTATGACATCACCAAGAAGCATTTGATCCGGTCGGGTTACATGGGGGACACCGTGTGCACACACTTCCTGTGAGTTTGGGTTGTCATGCGCTAATTTTAGTACACTGTAATATTACACTTGTTTATAATGTTCAAACAGTACGACAACTGTCTGAAATATCCCAAAGGTTAATTAATATTTAGTATTTATGGTAAGGAGCTGTCGATTCTTCACAACAGCTGGCTGTGAAAGATTTCAGCAGAAATGTTAATATTTCAGCCGACATCAGCTTATTTGGGTTTTACTTTTGCAGCAGCTGTTCACACAAACAGCCACAATAACTCCATATCCTTGTGTCTTGTAGGTCTAGCTTTGTGTGTGGCCTTGCAGGAGCTTTGGCCTCCAACCCAGTGGACGTGGTACGGACTCGCATGATGAACCAGAGAGGAGGAGCTCTGTACCAGGGAACTCTGGACTGTCTGCTGCAGGTACGGCAACACCAAGTAGTAGTAGGGGTGTAACCAGGGTCCGAAACAAAATTTTTGACTCACCGGCCAAGTTGGCTGGTAGATGATGAAAATCTACCGGCCGAGCATATTTTTTACCGGCCAGAATTCTAAATGATTTAGATCTACCTAAAGCACCTTATTCTATATTATGTTGATTCCAAACAGAGAGGAGTGACAAAATAATTAAAACATCAATTAATAAGAAAAACAACTCTTTTGTCATTTTACTATTTATTTATTTATTTTTCAGAGATGTTTTTATGAACTCTTTCATTGAAATCTAGTCAGACTCCTTGTTTTCTCTGACATAGCCATTAGCGCCGAGACCGTGGGTGTCACCAGTGGAGACTCAGGTTGAGCCCGGGACATGGATGTGCAGGCAATATGGCATTTGCTGTTTTCATGTTCTCGAATAGTCTCAAGCTTCATGGTCTTATTTCCTGTGACAAACGAGTTGTTACAGTTCTTCTCTCGAGCGTGCTGGCGGCAAACGGTGCAGCTCATTTGCGCAGATTCTGGTTCATAATGTAGCCATTGTCTCACGACTCCGCCATCTCCAGTTCGCCACTTTTCACAAAATTTTCTGGTTGCCACTGGTCCTGGTGGTTTTTCTTCCAGTTCGACGAGTTTTCTTTTGGAAGGCTGGCTGACTCCAGTTAAAAACCGCCACATTTCACCGCTAGTTTTAACACAAAGCTAACTGCTAACTTGATAAACTGACTGAAAGGGATAGGCGGAAATGACGTTGGATGCGGCGCTCACGTTTCGCGTACGTTTGTGTACGTTGCATGCAGGCGGGAGGAGTATCACAGAAATCCATGGAAGATGACTGATAAACATAAATAATTTGGTGCAAACATTTACTCGCTATGTGGCAGATAGAGCTAAAAAATTTACTCGCCAAATGAAGCAATTTGCTCGCATTTGGCGAGTGGCGAGTGTTAATTTCGGACCCTGGTTGTAACGGTACGCTAAAATCATACTCTGTTCGGTTCAGTGTTTTGAAGAGCTCAGTTTGATAAATTTTTGGTATTTTGTAATTATATTTATTAATTTTTTATCTGAAGCTACTCCTATAGTGAGCAGAACCAGGTGTCATCACAGGCTGCTGATCTAGCGTGATGTCTTTAATATGTTCACACTTTATTTGCGCAGCTATGAATGTCACGCTCGTACAGACAAGTGTTGTTTGACTGTTGATGAGCCTTAAAAACTCACCTCACACCGCCCCAGAGTTTCTTCTTTAAAACTCATATTAAATAACGAGCTTACTCCGCGCCGTATTTTTGTTGTGGGATGAAAACTTTACATCCGTTATCCCAGGGGGAAAGTTCAGCAGACGTGTTTGTTTACAGTTTTGTGAGAGAAGGGAGGGAGGGGCGACGCTGCGTTCAGCGTCACTACAGGCTCCACGGTAGCAGCGACAGCCAGCTGGTTTGATCCGCTCTGAAAGGCGTTGATCAGGATCTGCAGGTCACGTTTTTTGAATGGAGATCGGGTGCGTGCAGCCATCATGCGTCACTCAGTACGGCGTCCGTGCGGAAATTCGCCTAGGAACTTTGATCTGCTGCACTTAAATAATGAATTTTTATTTACATGATATAACAAATTTTTCAGTGTTTCAGTGTTAAAGTGTGTCTAAAATACATGAAAATATTATGAACACACTAGAGATGTTATTGCAATGATGGCAGGATTCCCCAGACACGCCCCCTGCTGTCCTGGAGGAGAACTGCTTCATAACGCTGACACCAAGGAAGAAGAATCAAAGGAAAGTGTGTGTGTGTGTGTGTGTGTGTGTGTGTGTGTGTGTGTGTGTGTGTGTGTGTGTGCAAACATGCTGATGAAGTATAAACTGGGCTTAATGCAGAACATCTAACCTCTGATGTCACTGGTTTCCTAGTTTTAAAGACTCAGAGGGGACTTCTAGAGTGATCATCAGAGGGTAATTAGATTAAATTGTTTTTTGCTCATTTGTTTCTCTTGCAGACTTGGCGCTTGGAGGGCTTCATGGCCCTCTACAAGGGCTTCTTTCCAAACTGGCTCCGCCTGGGACCATGGAACATTATTGTATCCTTTCAGCCGTCTCAGTTTCTGTTGTTGTTTGGCTTAACTCATCAAATCAAATCAACTTTATTTATATAGCACTTTTCACACAAAAAAAATGCTTCACAGATTAAAATGGCCCCATAGATCCCATATTCCCATCCCCCAGGCTGGGTCAGATGGGTCAGGTAATGGCCGACACGTCATCAGTGGAGCCATCTGCCTCGGCAGCAACAGATCCACGGCAGCAGCCAAGACACCGGTCCATGACGCCCAGGGAGGGAGGGCGGAGACCCCACCACTGCCCGGGCACTACCCGAGGAGCGGCCCGGCCGCCGACCACCGGCCCCAAGGCAGAGGGCTCCGCAGAGGAAACACTGGAGGATTAAAATATATAACATGTAAAATAACAAAAGCTAATATGGATAGAAAGTAACTGATAAAAAGTGATAATAAAGATAGTAAAAGAAAACATAATAATATAAAAACACTAAGATGTAACTAAAATAATAAAACTAAGTAAAAGAGATAAATAGGTATTCATATAAATAAACAAATACGAGAAGCGATACAGTTAAACAAACTAGATAAGTAGTAATCAGTTGAAAGCTAAGCTAAAAAGGTGGGTCTTGAGCCTATTCTTAAAAGCCTGGATGTTCCCTTCGGCCCTGAGGTCCTCCAGCAGCCCGTTCCAAAGGCGAGGGCTGTAATACTTGAAGGACGCCTCACCGTGGGTGTGTCTTAACTTTAGGGATAACTAGGAGACGGCTGCCAGAGGAGCGCAGAGACCGCGAGGGTTTATATAGTAAAAGCAGTTCTGAAAGATAAGAAGACCCAAGACCATTAAGACACTGAAAAACCATTAAAAGAACCTTAAAATCATAACCTCTGCGATAGGGTTGGGCGATGGGACCAATTATTTGACCATCGACGATGGGCTGAGCCGTTATGGTTGTTTTTACAAGAGGCAATTTGTTTATTTATTTTAGGGGTGGGACTTTAACGGGTGAATTATAATTAATTAATTAAACAAAAATGACGCATAAAAAATTTTTATTTCATAATTTCATATCACACAGTGACATTTGAATAATTAAATGCATTTATATTTATTTTCATTAAAAAGCTTTAGTTTACAGTAATAATATCCATGTCTACTGTTCAGGCTATCCGCGGGTCCTTAAAAAGTCTTAAATTAGCTTTTCCAAATTTAAGGCCTTAAAAATCTTTAAAAATGACAAATAATCCTTAAATACAGTTTCTAAAGGTCTTAAATTACCAAAGACCCAATCAACAAAATTCTTTTATTTCTATAAAATTTTCATGAATTTCTAGTTAACGTTCAGCATTTTTTGTGTATGATGTTGGTGAAAGCGGAACCGTACACATTCAGTTGGTTGTGAAAGGGGGCTATTTTTAGATGAGCACATTAGCTGGTTAAGCTAGTGGGAGCTTGCGTCATGGGGAAGTGCAAGTTTAATGGTAACTGGATGGCTAATCCCACAATCGTGGTTAGCACCGGTTCCAGGCAATAGCTGGAAATTATAGCTTAAATTTAATTTAAAAAAAATTGCTTAAATTTGGTCAAAGTGGCCTTAAAAAGGGTCTTAAAAAGTCTTAAATTTGGCTCCCTTAAACCTGCAGATACCCTGACTGTTTGATTCTCTGCCTCATTATTTTTCATTTAAAAATTTGCTTTGGGGCACATTTTCCGGAAAGATTAAAACAAAATTAATTAAGATTAATTACAAATCCTCTAATTAGTTTTTTTATCAAGTCCCACCCCTAATTTATTTGTTCGCTTGTGATTGTTAATGACAGATATTTTACACATTACGCGCAGAGGTAACAAAACAAAAATTCCCCATCGGCTCATCTGAGCATTATCTCACACTTTCTCCACACCCAGCTGCTGACAGTGTGCGCAAGCGGCGCGCCGAAGAGGAGCTCAGTGACGCACTCGACATCGTGCACAACAGCGCACTGTCGAGTGGAAACCCTTCCAACTTTCAGAGAGTCCGGAAGACTTCTGATTATTTTTGTTTCCTGTTTTAAAACTTTAACTTGAGAGTAGCGCTCGTTATTCAGCACCTGCTTCGAGTGTGTCAGCAGAGCGTGGATTCATCCAGAACAACAGCCACGAGTCTGTTTGAGGCAAAAGTCCAGAACCTCGTAACCTCTTCAGCAAGCTCTCTGCAGACATTTGACAGGAAACCAAAGGTGAGGCTTCTTTTTAACACTTGAGCCGTGTTTAATACGAGCCGTTTATACGTCACTCTACCAAACTACAAATACAACATTCAACAAAAAAGAAAAATCTACATTTCTCTTCCTGCAAACATGCGCGGTGCTTCTATATAAATTTAAAAAAAATTTAATGTTTGGACTTCTTCTGTGTTCGTAAATCAGTCCGTTCATCGTGACGTTGCCCAAAGAGTCCCATGCACAAATAAGTCGCCCATCGTCATTTATTGGACTCACGACTGGCGGTGGGAAAAATTACACAAATAGCCCAACCTAGACTGTGAGGTAATGTCTCCTGACTGACGAACTACGTCGTAAGAAAGATCAGTTTAATGCTTTTGTGTAACTTTGTGGAAACACCACCTCATCATCCCAGTTAATTCAATTCAATTCAAGTTTATTTATATAGCGCCAAATCACAAGAGTCATCTCAAGGCACTTCACAAAATAAACATTACAATTCAGGTCAGTTCATTAAGCCAATCAGTAATAATGTTTCCTATATAAGGAACCCATCAAATTTCATCAAGTCACTGACTAGTGGCAGTGACTATACAGCAATCCTCATACTAAGCAAGCATTTAGCGACAGTGGAGAGGAAAACTCCCTTTTAACAGGAAGAAACCTCCAGAGGATCCTGGCTCAGTATAAGCAGCCATCCTCCACGACTCACGGGATCGAGAAGACAGAACACACACACAGTTACACCAGTCAGTGAGAGTAGGAGACCTTCAGTGAACAGGAAAAGGAAGACTGACCTCCTCACTGATGGTAAGGTCTATGCTGCTGAAGCATCAACGTGTCCCTGACCTTTGCGGCCAGGGACCGCTGTGATGACTCCAAACCACCATCACCACCTGGTCCTCTCTCTTCTATCAGCCTCATTCTGCCCTCCTGAGTCAGGCCTAGTTGTGCATGTGTCACCTGGTGAGAGTAATTTTGTTATTTCATCATTTACCATCAGTCCTGGTACAAAATTTTCATATAGTTTTAATTCCTAAATGAAAGGATAGGATTTGTGGTCACACACACACACACACACGTCTACCTGTTTTCCTTAACTTCGTCAGTTTTTCCTCACATACGAGCAACTGAAGAACCTCAACGTGTGACAGAACGGCATTACGCACGAGAGACAAGCACACGCCCTGAGACGAGCTGAGAGAACCAAACCTGGGAATGGAAGGAAGCTCGATCCTTGATGCAACCACCAGGAAAAGAGGATGCAGAACCTGAATTCGGGGATGGCCGCTGTTCTGGTGCGGGCTGTTTGAGCTCATCTGGACGAGACTGTGACACAGAAAAAAAATCACAGAATAATTCTTCTTCAGGGTTATCTACTCGACTGAAGGTTGAAGTTTGTGCCTTGATTCCTAGCACCTCTTGTCAGCTGCATTTGGACTCCAGATGTTCAGCTCCAGCTGACCGTTTGGATCATTTAGCCGAAAGGCTTTTCTAAAATCCACATTTCGTATTTATAGTGTGTGTGTGTGTCCATCTGTTTGTGTGTGTGCGTGCGTGTGCGTGTGTGTGTGTGTGAACCTGGGTCGTGTTAGGGGAACGCTGTACGGTACACCTCCTGTCCTGTTTGCACTGCGTCTCTCTGAGCTTTCACCAGAAGCCTAAACTGAGCTGCTTCTTCTGCCAGCGATACTTCAGATGTTTAAGAAACTGTTCTTAATACTACAAATAAAAAAAAAGTACATCTGTTAGTGTTTTGTTTTTGAGGAACCACAGTGTGGCGCTGGAGAGCCACTCGATCACAGGAGCCGTTTCCAGTCTTCAAATTCCCCTCGCTCAACTTTGAGGCCATAAATCTGGAACAATGGTGTTTCAGAGGGATCGGCCCTCGTAGTCATGTTCTATTTTTCTCATCAAACACTTTTATCACAAACATGAATATTTCAGGAGGAATTTCACGTAACTGTTTTATTTCTGTGCCTAAATTCCCAGTTTTCCTTCATCACATCTGTCTGAGGAGTTGAGCTGAACAGGAAGTGTGTGGATCTGTGTCTCTTGATTTAGGCAGGATTGCCATGGGACTCGTATCTGCTACAGCCGGCATGAGCTGCACTGCTTTAGGTGTGATGGGTTTGAAGACTGGAAGAAGCTTGTGTCACACTTCATTAGCAGCACACGCAACGCTGTTTTCCTGCTGACGACTCAAAGAGCAGTCGATAATGGAATAATAATACTGTAATGCGGTGTGTGCCGCTTTCTGCCTGGCATCATGTCTCTGCCTCTGGAAGCGGGACTAGTCCAGCCACAGGGGATTCCAGCAGTCACAGACATGCTCCATTATGGGTATTATTTGCTGCCTGGCCCAAGGGCACAGGGGACTGTCTCCATTGTGTTCCAGGGATCAGAGTGAGCTTTTGTGTTGGAGGGATCCGGTTCCAGTCTGCTCCAAACACCACACACTTTAATCTCTTATATTTTCTAATGCAGCACCATTCATGAATAAATGGATTAATATTGAATGAGTGGTTGGAAACCCAAACACATACATTTATCTCATTTGGAACAAAGGCGTGGCACCTCTCAGGAACGCTTTAAAGTTTGGTTCTGCGTTGAAGTTATAATCACTGGTCTGAACAGCCTCTGCTCTCGACTAGTCCAGCTACAGCCAAGAGCAAGTCCACTAATAAAAAATAAACATCTGGGTTGAACACTGGAAGCTCTAGAAGTGCTACAAGATGCTGCTAACATGTAAACAATGATGCGATGATTAAAATCAGAGTAAAGTTTTATAAAATAACATCATGTTTAGTTCAGTCCCTTTACCAGAGGAGTGTGAGTTTGGTCCGCATAGCCAGTAGTAAGTCGGACCTGTTCCCGGTGAGGGTTGGACTCCGCCAGGGCTGCCCTTTGTCACCGGTTCTGTTCATTACCTTTATGGACAGAATTTCTAGGCGCAGCCGTGGTGTGGAGTGTGTCGAGTTTGGTGGCAGGAGAATCTCATCTCTGCTTTTTGCGGATGATGTGGTCCTCCTAGCTTCATCCAGCTCTGACCTTCAGCTCTTGCTGGGTAGGTTCGCGGCCGAGTGTGAAGCGGCTGGGATGAGGATCAGCACCTCCAAATCTGAGACCATGGTTCTCGACCGGAAAAGGGTGGCTTGCCAATTCTGGGTCGGGGGAGAGGTCCTACCTCAAGCGGAGGAGTTTAAGTATCTCGGGTCTTGTTCACGAGTGAGGGTAGGAGGGATCGGGAGATCGACAGGCGGATTGGTTCGGCGTCTGCAGTGATGCGGCCGCTGAGCCGATCTGTCGAGGTGAAGAGGGAGCTGAGCCAGAAAGCCAGGCTCTCGATTTACCGGTCGATCTACGTCCCAATCCTCACCTATGGTCATGAGCTTTGGGTAATGACCGAAAGAACGAGATCGTGGATACAAGCGGCCGAAATGAGTTTCCTCCGTAGGATGACTGGGCTCAGCCTTAGAGATAGGGTGAGGAGCTTGGACATTCGGGAGGGACTCGGAGTAGAACCGCTGCTCCTCCGGATCAAAAGGAGTCAGTTGAGGTGTTATGGGCATCTGGTCAGGATGCCTCCTGGACGCCTCCCTGGGGAGGTGTTTCGGGCATGTCCTGTCGGCAGGAGGCCCCCGGGTCGACCCAGGACACGTCGACAGTCAAGTAATGTAAATCGAGTCGACTTTGACTAATCGTTGAAGATGTCATACACGTGGGTTGTTTCGCTGGATTTTTTGACAATTAAAATTGCGTCCACATTTTCAAAGATAAACATCTCTTTTAACAAAGGTAGTTTCTGCATCTTTACTGTTTCCCTGCTTCAGCCCTCTCCCCCTCCCCCTGCGCAGCGGCCGCAAACTCACTGATGCGCCTGCAGCCTCTCAAAGTTCCTGCTGCTCTAAAAATTAAAATAATTATTTCATTTTCTGTTCCTCACTTCTGGTTACCTTCAGTGGTGTCTGTTTGTTGCAACCACCAGGTACAAAAACTAACTTGTTTTTATTTGACTATTTTTCTGTCCTGCCTGTTTATTATCTTCCTGCATCTCCTCTCAATCCTAAAGAAAAACTGCTACCTGGGTTCATATATATTCACCTCATGAGTTACCTTTGAACTGCAGCTCTAAAAGATCTACCGACCGCAAAAACAGCGGAGTGCGCGCTGGCCGCGTCAGTGAGATGAAATCACCGGAGGACAAGGTGATGCGCCCCGCTCCACAGCAGCGAAACGCATCAGGCACAAATAAAAGACAGAAAACATAAAAGGAAATGAGCCGACATGAACGATCGCTTGTTATATTTGTTTTTGAGGTGGCGACACCTGATCTGATGATGTTACTGTTGCCGTGCTCAGGATGCAGATGTCTGGAGAGCGTCAACGATCAGAGCTTAGCATGCGCAAGCTGGTTAAGGTTAGGATGGGGGTGAGGGGAAGGTTAAATTGCAAGAGGGTAAAGGTCACAATTCGGTCAAATGTCCGTTTTACGGCGGATGTCAGTACCGACGCTCTGGCACAGCGCGCCGCCTGCCAACGTGCAGGGGTTCATCACCTGCTGTCTTTTCCGAGAACTGCATCTTGTCGGCCATTATCACATGACAGCGACTAGTCGATGAAAGGCATAAAAGGTCCCTACAGAGCAGTGAAGTCGACTAGTCAACTAGTTGATACAACCCCTACCCCATGGTAGAGTAGGAGAACACATTCCATCCTTCAGATGTATTTTTTTTTATCTGTCAAGAAATTGTCTCATTCGTTTGTGCAGAAGGTATTCTGCAGCCACAAGGCGGAGTTTTTCCCTGTTAGACTATGTCTAATCTAAGCTAATATTGGTGTTTAATATAACTAGTGTAACTGGTTTTGTTTCTATCATTAAAGGGATATTCCACCCCTAAGTGAAATGTTGTCTATTCCTGTATTCCCCAGAGTTAGATAAGTAAGAAAAAAGCATTTTGTAACCAGCACAGTAATTCTCCTGGTCTGGCAGCCGTGTTAAATCCATGCGCCATGCAGCGGCTGGTTACAGCAGTGCTTTGTCGTTATGTAGTTCCAAGTCTAAATTGGCTCCTGGAAATCCTTCGTGTTACTTCTTATTTTTCAGTTGCAGGTGACATGACTATTGAGCTCACCAGGAATAACTGGAATAATTAGTATTTTTAATCACTTTTGCACTAAATACTAGTTTCTGCTATTCACTTCCATTGTTTATGCTAAGCTAAAGCAGACAAACTGCTGCCAGACCAAGAATTACTGTGTTGGTTACAAAAAGCTTTTTATTTTCACTGGGGATGGCGGAAATAGACAGAATTCCACCTAGAGGTGGAATATCCCTTTAATATTTACCAGCCAAATAATGATAAGCGAGAAGCCTGGAAGTTGTGTGTTGCAGCATTTTTATCTGACTTTTACTCAGCGCTATTCAACAACGGTGGTTTTATTTGTACAAGTTTTTTTTAATTGCTTAATGATAATTTTTGTTGTGCGTTAGTGGTCAGAAAGATCAGTTTAGAGAATCAGAGTACAACTTATAGAGCGAACAGCTAGTCAGACTGAGATGGGGTTCAGACATTTAAAACAAGCAAACACATTAAAAACTTGTTAACACAGCTCTGCTATGGATTTGTTACACTCCACTACATTACATCAGTTAGTCACGGGTATAATTATGGGACAGATGGACATGTTCTCTTCTAGGACACGTGTTTTACACAGAATGTGACAGTCTGAATACACAGTAGGCGCATTTGTCTGATGGTGTAAACATTTACACTTGAATGAATGTATACAGGTTTTAGATCGACGTCATTTAATAAAACTATATAATTGCTTTAAAGGCATATCTGGTTTATGATGCTGGGTTGGCTACAGTGCTCATCCAAAAAACAGGCAGGCACCATCATTCGCATTACAGCCGACCTACATTTGCACACCAGTGGTATGGGAATGGGACCCTGGGGGAGTCGGGATCACAAGGATGAGCCGCTGCTGCCCCATTGTTCCTCTAAGATGAAAGCAGGATGACAGGGTGAATGTGAACGAAGATAAATGAAAGAAGATTTGTTCCACATGCTGTCATTATATTCTTGGGCTCCAAGAAAAAAAGTTGGTTTTATGTATGAAATCTGTACTAAAGTGGGTGTGAATTGAGGTTTTAGTGAGAACAAGATTTGCTTCTGTTTTCCTGTGATTTTTTTTCCAGCTTCTTACTTAAAGCAACATATGCTTTACCTATGGCAACCTATAGCTTCCAAGGAGAGTCTGGATTCTGGTTGAAGGTATGCTGGACCCATGGACGTAGTTTTTGAGGAGGCATCTGATCTGCCACCTTGAGCCGTAACTTGAACTGTGCCGGTGGTCTTCCATTTCTCAATATGTTCCTAACTGTGGAAACAGACAGCTGGAATCTCTGAGAGCTTTCTGTATCCTTCCCCAAACCATGATGGTGAACAATCTTTGTTTTCAGCTCATATGAGAGTTGTTCTGAGACCCCATGTTGCTGCTCTTCAGAGAATATTCAAAGAGGAGGAAACCTTTCAACAGGTCCCCATAAAAACTTTCTCATAATTGGATTCATTAATGTATGGAGGTCAAGGGTCACTGAGCTTACCAAACATATTTTGAGTTCCAATAATTAGTTCTAAAGGTTTTGGAATCTATAAAATAACTGCGCCCAAATGTATGCACCTAATTAATTTAGTTCCTAACAATTATTGAACACTTTCTGTAAACCCTATGAACTTTGTTTCACTTCTCAAATATCACTGTGTGTGTGTCCTATGTAATAAATTTAACACAATTTTTTTTATAACAACCAACAATTCATACAGGAAAATCATGAAGATTGACAAGGCTGTCCAAACCTTCGCATCCCGCCGTAGTTAACCTGGCAAGCCATCCTACAATTTGAATGTAATCATTTTGCTTCAGCAAATGGCGGTCTAGATTCTAGGCTAGGTTTTAGTGGTTCTTGTTCTTGAGCAGCTTTACATTGGACAGCACTGAGAAGCCTTCTGCTGACCAGAAACAGCACTTAATAGTTTTGTAGTTCAGGTAGGAACACTAGTGGGAGGACTCTACCTGCTTTATGACAATATCAGTTGTTTACTGTGTCGTTAGCTAACTTAATGACTAGCGTTGTCATTTCACAAACCGTCAATAACAAGCAGAAGAAAAAGAATTAGCTTTTTCTGTTAGCATCATGGTAGAACTTTGAAGTTAAAGTAAGCGAGCAATGTCTTCGGAGGAGAAGCAAAGATCTAAAACCAGAGTGAACATCGGCACGACCTACAATCGTTTGAGGGAGCTAAAGGAGGCTATGAAATCAGGCTGACTGTAAGTAATATATTTTTGTCTCTTTTTAATTTGGGGCTTTGTTAATTTCAGTTAGCTTATGTTAGAGTTAGCTTGCTGTTGCTAGCTACAGCAGGCTGTGGCGGGGTTGTTTACAACAGTTGTAATTCTGCTTTAACCCAGTAGGGCGGAGAAGGGGAAACTTATGTTAGTGTTGCATCAATAATGCAACTGTTAAAATCAGGATTCCTGCCAAACATTTTAAAGGTTGTGACAACTCCACTTCTCTTTCATTCGAAAATTGTATTTGTTTGGAAGCCCTTTTCTAGTACTAATAACAAACGTTATTATATTTGTGGTTCCTAAAGCTATGATATGTGGCTGACAACTTTTGCAATATTGGGAGAGTTTGCAGCCGTGATGATTGGTTTTAAAGCCTTTACACAACCTTTACCCTCATGCGTTATCTTTTTCACTTGTATTTGAAAATGAAAACAAAGCTTCAACATGGTACACAGAAAAAGATCAATGACAATTTAAAGCATAAACAGGAATTCCTTAATTCATATTAAAATTATGGTTCAGATGTTTCCTAGTTTAAAATAATATTTTAACTTCTGAGTTATAATTGTGGTTTTAAAATAGAAAAGTTTCATACTCATGAAAAAATATATTAAATAGTTTCAGACTCATGATTTTGATTGAATTAGATTTTTTTCTAATTCATAACTGAGAGAAATAAATTAGTGAAAGTTTGACAGTAAAGATTGTGGGTTTGTATCTTAACTGTGACCATTAAAGTCTCAATACTCCCTTCCTCACAACAGTGACGTTAAATCTCATGGTTGTCATGATGAAACTTATAATTATGATTTTGAAACCCAGTTATGACATTCTCTGTCACCATGTGTTTTTAAGTGGCAGAAACAAGCTTCCATGGTTTTCTAAAAGTCCATCCATCCATTGTCTGAACCCACTTTGTCCATGTAGGGTCGGGGGGGTGGGGGGGTGGGGTGGGGGGGCTGGTGCCTATCTCCAGCGGTCAACGGGCAATCAGGCGGGGTACACCCTGGACAGAGAGCCAGTCCATCGCAGGGCAACACAGAGACACACAGGACAAACAATCATGCACACACACACACACACACACACACACACACTTACACCTAAGGACAATTTAGACGGACCAATTAACCTAACAGTCATGTTTTTGGACTGTGGGAGGAAGCCAGAGTACCCGGAGAGAACCCACGCATGCACAGGGAGAACATGCAAACTCCATGTAGAAGGATCCCAGGCTGGGAAGAGAACCCAGGACCTTCTTGCTGCAAGGCAACAACTCTAACCACTGCGCAGCCCTTTTCTAAAAGTCATCAAACATATTTTTAAGACTCCATGAGGATGACAAATTCTCCTTTGTTTGATGTAATTCCAGTGGATAAACGCTAGGCAGAGCTCATGTGCTTTCATCCTGCTCGGACATGTGATGAGAAACAAAAACACCATCTGGATATCCCCAAACTGTGTTTCTCTCTGGATAACCCGCTCAGTCACAGCTCCCGTTCAACATCCCAGTCTCTGATAAGGAGTAAATATTCAAATATTCTGTGGTGTTGGTTTTCTTTAGCTCCTGATTTAAAATTCCCTGCCCGCAGGCACAGCATGCTAGCGTTGCATGCACAAACCACATAAAACACACACTTACACACAGGAGCCTTGTCATGTGTAAAACTGTGCATACAACAATGTAAGTCTGTGTTCTCCTTGGATCTCATCCGTTAAAAAAAAACTGGGATGTTGATGGAGAATCAAGTGGGAGAAGTAAAACACTCAGCTGGCAAACAGGAACAGGGGCGCCGTAAAGCGATGAAAGATTAGGAAGATTCTAAGGGCCCACAGCTGTCAGGGGCCCAAAAAAGTTTCAAAGTTGAATAAAAAATAAAGTTTAAAAATCACAAGTACTTTACTTTGCAGTATTTTTCTCATTTAAGACATTAAACAATATTTTAGTCTTTATGAAATGTGTATTTATTCAGAGGTCCCTTCTTTATTTCGACTAATTAATTTGACCCCCCACCCCAACGGCATAAAATGGTACAGTCCACCTGGCCGAGGGGCGCGCAGGCGAGGCTAGCTCACGCAGCAGTCAGACAGCAGAGTGCGCCAAGGCTGCAGTAAAAATATGTCTGCAAAAATAAAGTCTGGGTCACAGAAAAGGAAAGAAAGAAAGGAGAAAGGATAGGCAGAAGAGAGGGCGTCAGTATGTTACACAGTTTTTCTCAAAGAAAGGTGGGTTTAGTTAGTGAGTGGTTAAATTCAACCTGTTTGCTAGCTTTGATATCCACAGTGAGAGGAACTATGTTTCATCTAATTATGGTAAATGGGTTGTTGTCCTTGTCCCTACCAGAATCAGCAGCTGATGATATGTCAGCAGGTGTCCCCTCACAACCCAATGAACCTCAAGAAGGTGAGCAATGTAGCATGTTAGCTAGCAGCCTCATTTAAAGTGGTCTGTGGGAATCACTTAAGGCTCTCTTCTCTATCAGTACTATTACAAAGGAATATAAAAAGGCTATTTTTGGTGATAAACACATTGCTTTTCCACATAATGATAATTATATATATCAATCAGTAAAAATGTATAGATTGTTTTGGATGCTGGGCAAGTTAAAGCATTGTTATTTAGTCCATCACTAAGTATGTCTCTCAGGAGCATTATTAATTATATCACTGTAAATAATAAATCTTGCTGTGTACAATCAAGGCTGAATATATTTATAGATGTTTTTTTTTTTGTTGTTGAGAAAAATGGGTTTCTAGAGACTTATAAACGTATTCATGCAAAGTTGTCCAACTTTAAAATTTTATGTAACCCTAACTGACTCCGGTTTGAACTGTGTGCTTATTCATTTTGTGTCTGTGATGAAGCCATGGAGAGGGTGTGATGGATCCTGTGTTCTGGAGAGAGTCAGAAGAGAGAGTCAGGTTTTAAAATTTAAAGATTTATTACTAAACAAATTAAAACTAGACTAACTTTAACACTAAATGTATGGTGTAACTAAGGTGAATGAGACGGAGAATGGTGTGATGTGGAATGTTGCTCAGAACCAGCAAATCCGAAGAAACAATTAGTTCTGATGGGAAGTGAAGGTGATGTCTTCACGTTAAGCTTTGGTTAGGAGATTCATAAACACATTCGACACCATCCTTTTGGTCTACGTACCCTTAGCGGAAGTCCCCGTCTAGATCAGGAGGTGTAAAGGTCAACCTTGACCTTTAAGGAGCCGAAGCCTGTAGAAGCAGCCGACCATCAGTCTTGAGATACTGTACTTCCGGGTCACGACAATTTTGTTGGCATCTAGCGAGAACCAAACCTGGGTCATGATGGTTCAGCTTTTATTCTGAAAGGAACCGTTGCAGCAGTTGGAACAGCAACAGATTTTATCCAGCTTGTCGTTGGTTCTTTTGGCTGAAGACGAAAGTTACGGATTGGCCACTCCAACATTTCTCGAGAACGCTTTGAACTGGCGTTAAAGATGACGTGGACATAGTTTTATACTTCAGCTGTTTTGGTTTATGGTCGAATGAAAAGATGACAGATTTACCAAGCACCACCAAAACCACGCCTTTGTCAGATCTGGCAGATTCTGATTGGATCAGTAAAGCAATGTGTCATGTCTTATAACGCTATGTGAGATCAGTCCTAGTGGAACATTTAAAGTCATATTACTTATTATATTCTATAGGATTATAATAAAGTAATTAATATTTTGATTTCACAGATTGGTCACATCTTATTATTGACTAACACTTTGCTTGATTAGCTTTATTAAAATAGAGTTCTTTGATTTATTAAAAGGAGAGAGTCCATTCTTCACTCTTCTCTTGAGCTGGAAAGAAGCAGTTTTATAAGCAAATGCATGACTAGCTCTGTGTCAGAGGAGAGGGGGAAAATGACTTTTGGTGGAAAACATTCATTTCATTCCGTTACACAGCTGCAAGACAGAGGCATGCATTTTAAGTTCACAACGTTTGTACCTTGCGACATTGCAAGTAAAATTATGCAAATGTTATTACATGTGAGACTGACAGAGTACAAACAAAGTCTAAATGACTTTTGTGTTAAAAGTTTTGTCCTGTTATGCGAAACATAACCAACATTTTACCCTTTCTCCATCATTTAACCAACGTGTAAGTTGCTGCTGTAGACAAAGACAAAGGTGAAGACAGGCTGAGACAAGCCAGAGAGAGCTCTGGCAAGAATATGGTCCAGAAGATGTGGAACATAGATGCTCCCAGAAGGTTGTGGTCTTCACCAACAGCTCATGGACAAACTCCTCCTTGAACCGTCACCTTATCGTGGTGGAGGAGTTTGAGTGCTCTAATGATCCTAGGAGCTATGTTGTCTGGGGCACTTAGTGCCCCTGGTAGGGTCTCCCATGACAAATTGGTCTTAGGTGAAGGGTGAGACAAAGAACGGTTCGAAGGATCTTTCATGGCGGTTAAAACGAAGAGTCGGAGTACCCGGCCCGGAGGGTTACCGGGGTCCCACCCTGGAGCCAGGCCTGGGGTTGGGGCCCGTGAGCGAGCGCCTGGTGGCCGGGCTTTCGCCCATGGGGCCCGGCCAGGCCCAGCCCGAACCGGATACATGGGCTCGTCCAACTGTGGACCCACCACCCGCAGGAGGAACATGAAGGGTCCGGTGCAATGCGAATCGGGTGGCAGACCAAGGCGGGAGCCTTGGCGGTCCAATCCCCAGACAAGAAAACTAGTTTTTGGGACATGGAACGTCACCTCGCTGGCGGGGAAGGAGCCGGAGCTTGTGGCAGAGGTTGAGCGGTACCGGCTAGATATAGTCGGACTCACCTCGACACATTGCATTGGCTCTGGAACCCGAGACCTGGAGAGGGGTTGGACACTCTACTTTGCTGGAGTTGCTCCGGGTGAGAGGCGGAGGGCTGGGGTTGGCTTTTTGTTAGCCCCGAGACTCTCTGCCTGTGTGTTGGGGTTTACCCCGAGGGACAAGAGGGTAGCTTCCTTGCGTCTTCGGGTCGCGGAACGGGTCCTGACTGTTGTTTGTGCTTATGGGCCAAATATCAGTTCAGAGTACCCACCATTTTTGGAGTCCCTGGGACGAGTGCTAGATAGTGCTCCATCAGGGGACTCCATTGTCCTGCTGGGGGACTTCAATGCTCACGTGGGCAATGACAGCTTGACCTGGAGGGGTGTGATTGGGAGGAACGGCCCACCTAATCTGAACTCGAGCGGTGTTTTGTTATTGGACTTCTGTGCAAGCCACAGTTTGGCCATAACGAACACCATGTTCGAACATAAGGATGCCCACCGGTACACTTGGTACCAGGGCAGCCTAGGTCACAGGTCGAGGATAGATTTTGTAGTCGTATCATCTGACCTGCGGCCGTATGTTTTGGACACCCGAGTGAAGAGAGGGGCGGAGCTGTCAACTGATCACCACCTGGTGGTGAGTTGGATCAGATGGCAAGGGAACATGCCGCGTAGACCTGGCAGACCCAAACGCATAGTGAGGGTTTGCTGGGAACGCCTGGCAGAAGAACCTGTCAAGACGGTCTTCAACTCCCACCTCCGGCAGAGCTTTGACCACGTCCCGAGAGCAGTGGGGGACATTGAGTCCGAGTGGGCCTTGTTCCACTCTGCGATTGTCGTGGCGGCTGTTGCTAGCTGTGGTCGTAAGGTGGCCGGTGCCAGTCGTGGTGGCAACCCCCGTACCCGCTGGTGGACACCAGAGGTTCGGGGAGCCGTCAGGCTGAAGAAGGAGGCCTACAGGGCGTGGCTGGTCTGTGGGTCTCCAGAGGCAGCAGACAGGTACCGGATAGCCAAGCGGGGTGCAGCAGTGGCAGTTGCCGAGGCAAAATCTCGGGCGTGGGAGGAGTTTGGTGAGGCCATGGAGAAAGACTATCGATCGGCTCCAAAGAGGTTCTGGCAAACTGTCCGGCGCCTCAGGAGAGGAAGGCAGCAACTCGCTCACACTGTTTACAGTGGGGATGGGGAGCTGCTGACGTCAACTGAGGCTATAGTCGGACGGTGGAAGGAATACTTTGAGGAGCTCCTCAATCCCACCAATGCGCATTCCGAGGAGGAACCAGAGCTGGGAGGCCTGGGGATGGACTGTCCGATCTCGGGGGCAGAAGTTGCTGAGGTAGTCAAACAACTACACAGCGGCGGAGCCCCGGGGGCGGATGAGGTTCGTCCTGGGTATCTCAAGGCTATGGATGTTGTAGGGCTGTCATGGTTGACACGTCTCTACAACATTGCGTGGTCATCGGGGGCAGTTCCTAGGGAGTGGCAGACCGGGGTGGTGGTCCCCATCTTTAAGAAGGGTGACCTGAGGGTGTGTTCCAACTATAGGGGGATCACACTCCTCAGCCTCCCTGGAAAGGTCTACTCCAAGGTACTGGAGAGGAGGGTCCGATCGATAGTTGAATCTCAGATAGAGGAGGAGCAATGTTGTTTTCGTCCTGGCCGTGGAACTGTGGACCAGCTCTATACCCTTGCAAGGGTGATGGAGGGGGCATGGGAGTTTGCCCAACCAATCCACATGTGCTTTGTGGATTTGGAGAAGGCTTATGACCGTGTCCCCAGGGGCACCCTGTGGGGGACGCTCCAGGAGTATGGGGTGGGTGGCTTTCTGTTAAGGGCCATTCAGTCCCTTTACCAGAGGAGCGTGAGTTTGGTCCGCATAGCCGGTAGTAAGTCGGACCTGTTCCCAGTGAGGGTTGGACTCCGCCAGGGCTGCCCTTTGTCACCGGTTCTGTTCATCACTTTTATGGACAGAATTTCTAGACGCAGCCGTGGTGTGGAGTGTGTCGAGTTTGGTGGCAGGAGAATCTCATCTCTGCTTTTTGCGGATGATGTGGTCCTCCTAGCTTCATCCAGCTCTGACCTTCAGCTCTTGCTGGGTAGGTTCGCGGCCGAATGTGAAGCGGCTGGGATGAGGATCAGCACCTCCAAATCTGAGACCATGGTTCTCGACCGGAAAAGGGTGGCTTGCCACCTCCGGGTCGGGGGAGAGGTCCTACCTCAAGTGGAGGAGTTTAAGTATCTCGGGGTCTTGTTCACGAGTGAGGGTAGGAGGGATCGGGAGATCGACAGGCGGATTGGTTCGGCGTCTGCAGTGATGCGGACGCTGAGCCAATCTGTCGTGGGGAAGAGGGAGCTGAGCCAGAAAGCCAGGCTCTCGATTTACCGGTCGATCTACGTCCCAATCCTCACCTATGGTCATGAGCTTTGGGTAATGACCGAAAGAACGAGATCGCGGATACAAGCGGCCGAAATGAGTTTCCTCCGTAGGGTGGCCGGGCTCAGCCTTAGAGATAGGGTGAGGAGCTCGGACATTCGGGAGGGACTCGGAGTAGAACCGCTGCTCCTCCGGATCGAAAGGAGCCAGTTGAGGTGGTTTGGGCATCTGGTCAGGATGCCTCCTGGACGCCTCCTCGGGGAGGTGTTTCGGGCATGTCCTGCCGGCAGAAGGCCCCCGGGTCGACCCAGGACACGTTGGAGAGGTTACATCTCCAATCTGGTCCGGGAACGCCTTGGGGTCCTGCCGGAGGAGCTGGTGGACAAGGCCGGGGAGAGGACGGCCTGGAGCTCCCTAGTTGGGATGCTGCCCCCGCGACCCGGACCCGGATAAGCGGAGGAAGACGACGACGACGACATCATGTAACATTATGAGCGTTACGTGTGCAGAATGTCAAATAAGTCACATGACTTAGTTGAGTTGTCCTATATACCACCTCATCATAACGAGGGGTCGGTGTTAGTCATCCACGCTCGTATCCTGATGCCACAGGGCCAGTTGATTAACTCTACAGCGTGCGTGTCGTTTGTTGAACCTTTCACAATTCAACTGTGATAAAAACTTTAATTCAGAGGTTCAAAGGCCCAGAGACTTACAAAATTAAATTCATATTCCTCAGCCAGCAGGCAGGAAGATCTACAAACTTTGTCCTTTGGTTCCAAAGACTACCGCATATCTACTCGTCATTATTTGAAATGCTGTCGCTCTGCATGATTAAAGAGAGAGAGAGAGAGAGAGACTAATGTAATGCTCTTTAATCCTGTCGACCCAAAGAAATAAATGATCAGTTGTGACTGATTCAGAACCAAACCTGAGGGCTTCTGGGACCACAGAAATAAAACTCTTGCATCACCTTTTAAGTGTCATACTTCCTCTCCATTTCCTTATAGCGGCCTGTGAAGTATATCGTCCCTTCTGATGTCACATTCCGGACAATCATGGGAAACCTTTTCTTCACTTAGCTTATTTGAATTATTATAATGGTGGCTAGAAACAAACAAGAAAAAAAGAAAAAGCCAGATTTTGTCATCTGCTGGTTTAAAAATTTTACTTTTATGGTGTTGTAAAAATATCCATAACAGGTCTAATTCATATATTTACCCATCTTTGCATAGGATCAAATTCATGATGAACAAGAGATTGATTGGATCTGTTCTCCCAGGTGAACTGGGTTATTGATAATCTCTCACACACACACACACACACACACACACACACACACACACACACACACACACACACACACACACACACACACACACACACACATTAGTCCACTGGATGTGGACCCTCGCCCTTCTGTATGTAACAGGATTCATTTCCTCTCTGTCTCACTGGAATATGAGATTATTGTAAGGATACAACAGGTGAAAATCAGGAAAAGTCCATAAAACCTTCCATATTACTGTAATTAGATCAGAAGAAAACCAGAAAGGCTGTTATTTTGTCTCAATGGTTAAGTTATGAGGCTGATGTTGGTAGATACAGGTGAAGATGAGAATATATTGCAAAAGTTCATTTATGTCTCTAATTCAACTTAAAAGGGGAAACTAATGTATGCGGTAGACTCATTCCTTGCAAAGCCATTTATTTCAGCCTTTATTTGTTATAATTGTGATGATTATGTTGTACAGCTTATAAAAACCCTTCATTCAGAATCTTAAACAATCAGAATAACATTATTAAAGGTTCAGTGTTCTCCACTCAAAGTGTCAAACTCATCCAATCAGCTAAATAATCCAGAACACCCCCGGGTTCCTGAGCCTTTAAACGGTCTCTCAGTCTGAGTTAAATTACTGAATTAAATAGTTTTTTGCCCCATATTCTCATTTTTCCAGTTTCACCTGTAAATCCGGCACTCAGTCAAGAACATTTGCAGAAAATGATTTTAGAGGCTTTCTTTGTTGCCCATTTTTTTATGTTTGTTGTTATTTAGGGACCACTTTACTCTCTATTATGAATTAGATTTTTTATTTCACTCTTATTTTCTGTCTGATTTTTTTTTCCATTTACCCGTTTCCCATATTGTTGTATAAGAGTGACATTGATGAATCATTTTCAAATTTCATGTTATGCTTTTTAAATGTTGCATTTATAGCTTCAGTTATTGACTTGAACACAATTAGTTTCAACATTTATTAGTTAAAATAATCGACATACATATATGGATGGACAATGGGTTTCCATAGGCTCCAATAATAAGTTTTTGTACTAAAATGGGAGGTGGCCACCACCGCCATTTTGACCGTGTCACAGGTTCCGTCAAGCCCAGACAATTCCATAAAAGGGAAGAGAGGTGGAGCTGAGGGTGGGGCTGTAAGGCTGGGATCAAATGACGACACCCGGTCGAACTAGCTACAAGCTAACCTGAAGCTAACCCAAAGCTAATGCGGAGGTGGGAGCTAAGCTAACAGAGGTAGCAACCTAGCTACAACTGGAGTTAACTGTGCACAACACCAGAGCTTCTGAGTCAGAGATACACCGGGCTGACCGCTGGGTAAAACCGGGTGGAACACAGAGGTCTCCGAGACCTCCACAAGCCGGCAGCCCGCGCAGCAGACAAGCACCGCTGCGATCTGAGATGCGCAGAGCTGCCGCTGGGGAGAACCGGGGGGAAAGGTTTCCATCCCAGAGCTCCACAAGCCGACAGCCCGCGCAGCGCACAGAAGCTGCGATCAGACAGAGAAGCGCCGAGCTGCGGGGAGGGGAGAACGGGTGGAAAACATCGGTCTCCCAAGAGCTCCACAAGCCGATAGTCGGAACCCAGCTCCACCAACATGTTATATTTCAACCCATTTTCTAAAGTGCAGCATTATAATAAATGCACTGGGTTTTACCCTATTACATTTAAATTTCATGGTTAAACAGTACATGTTAAAATCTAAGCTCAGCTCGGCAGTGACCTAAAATACATAAATATAATTTTACTTACCGAAGAAAATGAAGTGGAGACTCCTTGGACGCTCTATTAGTGCAATTAATGCCACAGCAAGTCATTTTGTCCAACAATTGCACAAAAAATATCCAAAAAAGAACACACAAACACAGAGACTCAAAATCCCGGAGCAGTTTCCAAGCCAGACCGAGGCTCTACTGAGGCCTTTCCACAGAGCTAGCTCTGTGGTCACGTGGGTCTGATGCTCATTAATTACACAGAATTTTGGGCTTTTAATACACTTAAACAGAAGAGTGAGAAAAAAATTCACCCCCCTCAGAGTTGTCATGAGTGTAAACTAGATCATTTAAACCAAAAACATGTTTTGGTACCAGGCTGTAAACATGTTTATTTCTGCTGTGAAATTGGTATTTTTAACATGGGAGTCAATGAGGATTTGCTCGCTTCTGACACCAGCCCCCAGTGGATGAGGGTGGAACTGCAATTTTTGTCACTTCCGGGTTGAGAACACTTTCTGAGCCGCATTGTGGGGGCTTGGTTAAAATGAACATTGTTGTTTTTTATTTATTTTAACTTTTCTTTTTGTAAAGATAAGAGTAGAGTTTAATAAAATCACAGTTTGACTGTGTTGTAATCAGGCAACAGCTTCTCTGAAAGTCCTAAGTATTTCCACTGATGTGCTGTATGAAGACAAAGAAAATTAACATTTTTGCTGACACGTATTTGTTGCCGACTGCAGAGCGGCAAAAAGGAGCAGTCGCCGTTTTTAGCTCAAATCAGCTCAGAGAAACAAAATTAGTCCAATCTGTGGGTGCAGAGCGACACACCTTCTGTGTTGGAAAAATGAGACACTTTTCACGCTGTCAGCTGAGTTAGGAAGCCTCAGGAAAAACTCAAATTAAAAACACATCAAATAAACATTTGATTCTGGTTCTGCTGCTGAAATCAGGCACATGGTTCACACACACACACACACACACACACACACACACACACACGCACACACACACACATGCACACACACACACACACATGCACACACACACAAGATACAGTGGAACTCCTGCTATAGAGGGTCACATGTGCTCTGAAGGCCTGAGGCTTCACATACACAGTGACCTTCTGAAAGAACAATCCCTCCACTGTTTTCAGAACACAGGATCCATCACACCCTCTCCTGCTCTGACTTGGACCTGTCCACACGTGCCATCCACACCAATCTGCTTCTGGTCGTTCACTTCCTGTTTAGATGAGATCCTGGAAAACTGTCGTCTGATCCCAAAACCAATTACCTGCTTTTATGATAAGATGAGCGGGCTTCTCTTAATGAGCAGTCATGTGTAATAAAACATAAACGTGCATTTTTGTAAGTCTTTGGTTGTATGTGTATGTGTGAGCATGAGGGAGGGAGTGTGTGACTGTGTTTGTGTATGACTGTACATGTCAGGTGGGGCGTTTGACTCCTCCCTTCTCCTGGGACTTCTTTTGGAGATATAGATCTTCGTCTGCCCTCTCCCTGCCACACCTGGTGTGGAGTGCGGTGCCTTGGTCTGCCTGGGTCGTGGCTCCCGGGTCAGGGAGTTTAAGATTTTTTGCATCTGCCTGACCAATCCCGGTGGCTGCCTGGTGGGGTCTAGGGATGCACCGATGGATCGGCATTTGATCGTAATCGGCCGATAGCGCCCCTATCGGTTTTGATCGGAATTTTCAAAATAGATCAAAGCAGACCGATTAGCCGTAGGGTTGTCACGGTAACCAGTGTAGCGGTAAACCCCGGTAAAAAAAGTTGACAGTAATAACTGTCTTGTTTTTTAAAAAACTATATTATCTCGGTGGGTTTACCGTGGCTGCGGTGTAGGCGCGGTGACCCTTACCAGCCACCGTATCATCGGCTGAAGTTGCCGCCGGCACATGCACGCTTTATTGTTTACAACCAAAACTTTCTTGAAGCTAAAGCTGAAATAATGGTCAAAGGAGGAGACGGCAGCGCTCAGGAGGACATTTATTATCCCTCAAAGAAGACAAAGTCGGAAGTACGGGCATATTTTAGATATTTGAAGAATGTCGAGGGACAGCTGATAGAAGACGGCTATCCTGTTTGCAGCACGTGCAGAAAAAGTGTCTGTGAAAGGCAGCAACGCTTCAAATCTCATGACACATCTGCGTGACCATCACCCACAACTCTGCAGTCAACGCAAGGCAAGCTAACGTTAGCGTTTTAGCTAAAATGCGTGATCCGAGGATTTGGGTTGAGGGAGAACGCAACAAGTCGCTATATCAAGCAGCCGCAGCGCCGCTACCTGCATATAAACCGTGTCGCGGACACCCCCATGTTGAAATGACGCTACACATTACGGGGCTCCCAGGGGCAGATAAGAGTTGGTCTCTCTCTGAGAATAATTATGAATTTAACAATGATTACTGCCTGATGACATTTTCCCCAATCTGCAAAGCTCACTGGAAGGACACAAACCGAGGACAATATTTTCCTGATATAGGGTTTATTACTCAAGTAAGGGTAAAAAAAAGTATCTGATTAGAAGGCTACTTGAGTACTGAGTATCATCTGATCTAATATTTTTAAATGATGACATCAAACAGACATAAAATAAGAAGTTATGGGCAAATATTGGTATTTTAAAGACTAAAGGGAAAAAATGTAAACAAACAACATTATTACAAAATAACACATTTTAGACAAAATTTAGACACAAACTGAGGACAATATTTTCCTGACATACAGGGTTTATTTAATTGTGTGAAAATGTAGCACGTTTAAAAAAATACCGCGATAATACCGAAAACCGTGGTAATTTTGGTCACAATAACCGTGAGGTTAAATTTTCACACCGTGACAACCCTAATACAGACCATTTTAGATTAGATTACATTTCCTTTATTCCCAGATTATGTAGTTTGTACCACTCATTATAATGTTGTAGAAAATTTCTGGCCAATCCACGTGATCGGTATCGGTGATCGGTATCGGTGATCAGCATTCTTTGATATCGGTATCGTGATCGGCAGCAAAAAACCTGATCGGTGCATCCCTAGTGGGGTCCATCTTTTGTCTCTTTCTTTCTCTTTCACCTCTGTCTCCGTGTCTGGTCGGAATTAAAAAGCATTCAAAAACAGTAACAATAAAGTTTTAAGTATCAGGCGTGACATTAAAAGCAGACGCTTTGATGCTCCTCCTGAGAGTAAATCTGTAAGGCTTGTTACCAGCATTCAGACATCAATTCTGTCTGCTTCACAGCCAGAGAGGACAAAAAAAAAAAAAAAAAATCTGGCTCTGTCGATATGGCAATATGTCGCAATATTTTTTCCTGCGATCAATATTCAAAAGCCATGTATCAAATTTTGGGAAGAATTTACATGCAAACATTTGTGTATTTTTTTTTCTTTGGTGCAGTTCAAATGCAGACCGCTAGTTAAAGCAGCAGTGTTCAATGGGTGTTGTATCACCATTGAAATGCAAATCCCTTTTTTATGGTTTAGATACATAATGTTAAACGTGTTAAGTATCAGTTTGGACTGTTTATTGGATTTTCCTATAATAAATTCAGTCTAAAGAATCGCTAATATCATCTGGCTGAATGTATCGCTGTATATTGTGACATATATTGTCTCCCCTGTATTGTGATACGTATCGTATTGCCACAATTTCACCAGAGCACATCCCCAATTCTTAGTCTATTTTACTGAAGTCTATTCTTAGTCCATTATATTTATTCAAATGGAAAATGACCATAATTCCCCCCAAAAATCTAGAATTTACTTTATCCAAATATGCAGTTTTACAGATAGTTCGTTATCAGATTTTCAGATGAGTTAGACAATGTATGCAAATAAATACATAATGTGAAGAACTGCAGTACCTAATCATTAGCATTTGATTTTGAGGTTAGTTATGTTTTTTTTTACAGTTTCAGTGTCTCTCAATAGCTTAAATTCATGCACATTTCATTCCGTTTCACCAGTAGGTGGGAGTAACAACATAGAAATGTAAGTAGTGGTGAAAAAGATAACTGAATATGTCAGATTGCATGCAGGTGCACACAGTTAAGCAAAACTGAGTCGTTTATAGTAAGAAAAATTTTTATTTTCTACTTTCTATTTTCCCCACGTCAGGGAGGGCGGCACCCTGGCATTCCCTATTGACAAGGCTCACTGATACGCCTATGTATATTGTTGACATCACAAATGGGGACGTTTACACAGAACCACCCTCACCCATAAACATTGGAGAGTAGCAGCTCTACTCCAGCCCCTCCAGGGTATCGAAGCTGAGCGAGGGATGGGTGGGCATGGCCAGGTCTAGCTTGTTTTTTAGTGACAGAGCCCCTACAGGGCTCATTCTGGAAGGTACTGAAAATGGGATTCTATGCATCAAACTTCATAAACATGTTTTTTATAGATCATATAACTAATTTAGCTTTAAAAATAAACAAGTCTCCTTTAAGTACCACTGCAAGCAGAGTAATTACTGTAAAACGTTCTTTTTAACCATTTTAGTCACAGTGAAGGTTTACTAAGAGACAAATGGGTAGATTCAAGCGAGAATTTGATTAGCAAAAGTCACATTTCCTCACAGTGGATCCTTTATTCTATAACTTCTCCTAACTGGCTGGAAGGTCCAGAACTCAAGAAGGAATCACTTTCCAGTTTTCATCCCAAACCATATCAGAGTAATGACTTTAGTGGTGGTCCTGACCCTGGCTGATGTAGCTTGTCATGCAACATCAAAAACACAGCAGCTTTCTAGAGAGGAGAAAAAACGGAGCAGGGAAGAAAATGTCACCGTTTCATGTAAGAAAGGAACTGGCATAGCAATAACATGTGGAGAGACCCATTACTGCAGAGGAGTTAAACATTGTTCATGTAGTTTGAGTCACTGCTGACTGGTCATCTTCAAACTTTTACCTTCTCACGTAACAAATCGAGTGTTTTCTATTAAATCATCCATTTTTATTCGGTCTGTTTTTAATGCTGCTTGAAAGTGTGAACGTGCTCGACAAACAGCACTCCTTCATGTTCGCTATCTGTGCTTTCAGCACAACAGTCATAGTTAAAAAGAATAAAGAATTTATCATGCATTTACTGTTTTTCCATGAAAACACTTTAATTACAGCGGGTCTTCTGAAGCTGCAGCCTCTTCGGTCTGTTGTTCACAGATCTGTCGGCCGTGGACACACACATGTGAGTGTATTGTAATAGTAAGCAGAGGCAAGAGGGGAAGAAGATGGCCTGAGGGGTGTGGCACACACACACACACACACACACACACACACACACACACACACACACACACACACACACACACACACACCATCCAGTAGCAACAGCGTATCAACTTAGACAAGCACATGTGCCACATCCTGGCATGGCCCGCAGGCTGTGGTTCAGTCCACTCATCTGTGTTTCATGTTGACATGAGGAGTGTCAGAGGGTCGCGGGTTGTCTTTACTGTCACCAAACCGCGTAGGTGAGTCAACGACGCCCAGAGATGGTTGGAGGGAGAAGAGAATAGAAGCAGAGTGAAGAAAGGAGAGAGCAGAGAGAAGGAAAACGTGAAAGTGTGTGGGAGATGAAAACAGAATGACTGATCTCTGAAATCTTCTGGAGCATCTATCTGCTTTTTTAGGTGAAAATAAAATAGCATCTGTTTTAGGTGCTGGTTATTTGTTTCTATGGTAACAAGGCACAGAAGGGGTCTGTGAAGTCTACCTGACATGCAGGCGATTATTGTGTTTCAAAAACCTCCTACACTTCTCCACAGGACATGAAGTTAAGGCAAATATTTCCAATTCATTTTCTGATTATAATGAAAACTCTTCAGCCTGTGCTGTATTTTAGTTACAACCACGCACTTCAGTTCTCCACTTCCTATTCAAAATATGTTTAGGTGCACTTGACTGACTGTCATGTTCTGTGTCCCCTTGGTCCCCAGCCCCCTCCTGTTTGTCCTCTGTGTTCTCCTCATGTGCCTCCTGGTGTTTTCCAGCTTCTCAGACCCTGTCCACACGTAGCCGGGGATCTGCCAAAACGTAGATATTTTTCTACGTTTTGGCCTGTCTTCCACACGAAAATGGATCTTTTTAAAAACTCCGGCCAAAGTGAAGATCTGTGTTTTCTCCGTTTTGGGTGTCTGCGTGTGGACGGACAAAACCGGAGTTTTAAAGTCCGCAAAGTCACTTTCCGCGACAAAAAAAGGCTGACATCACGTGTGCGACCTGTGTTTACACTAGCCGACAGCATGGAAGCCCTCAGAGCTGCGCTCGCTTTATCAATTGTCCAAGCACTTTTTGCTTGTTCGTTGTTGCAAGCGGAATTACTGCTCCTTGCAGAAGACCACAGACAAAGGACGAGGTTAAGAACGGGGGAAGTACTGCCACCTACAGGTCTGGCATGTCCTTAACAACGTATTTATCCGGGTACGTGTGGACAGAGTTCTTTTTTAAAACAAGGTGGTGTGGATGCAAGTTTTTGGAGGGGCGGATATTCGTTTTTTTTTTTTAACGGCTACGTGTGGACTAGGCCTCAGGTCTCTCCAGTCACCCCTCTGTAGTTTTATTTTCTATAGGTTCAGTTTTTCATTTTATTAGTTCCCTTTAGTGTTTGTGTCCTTCCCCACTTGTTAATTAGTCTCCCTTACTCCTCTTGTCATTAGTTGTTTATCGTGGCCCTTAGTTTAGTTATGTAGTGTTTTTATAGGTTATGTTATCTTCCCCTCTGCTTGGTTTTCCCTTCCCATGTAGTTAATTGATTTCACCTGTCACCTGTTCCCCTGATTGCTTAAAAGCCTGGCTTGTCCTTCAGTGTTTGTTGGGTCATCGTCATATGTGTTGCGTTGCTCGTTCCTCTCGAGTCTCTCCGAGTCCATGCTCATGTGTGAGCTTAGTTAATTTTGAGTTTTCAAGGTTTTGAGCGTTAGTCTTCTTTTGTGCTTTGGACTTTTCAGCACATCCTCCTGAAATAAAGGAATTGTTTTTCTTAAAACCTCTCCAGCCTTTGAGTCGTTCTGGGTACTTCTGCATCCTGGGTCCAACCTCCTCTCCTAATCGTGACACTGACACCACGTTTTCAAAATACCCCAATGACGATTTCCTACTTCTCTGTTGGTGCAACTCTCACAGTTTAAACGTTAAAATTGGGCAATTTTAAAACTTCAAAATGTTCCAGCTGTAGCTTAAACTTCTCTTTTCATTCAATTATATTTTACTGAGGTAAACCCAACATTAAAATATGGCAGTTTATGTCACTTTTAATTATTTCACATCATAAATATACAGAGCCTTGCAAAAGTATTCATATTTGAACTTTTACACATTGTGACATCTTAAGTCAAATGTTTAACCCTCTCAGGCTCAAAGTAAGTTTTGATAAAAGGACAAACAACTAAGCCTAGAAGCTACAACGATGTTCTGCTGAGCTGTGGTGGCCTCATGGAGGGGGCCATCGTCTTGAACACTGCTGCTAACCACTTAAACATTCTCCCTCTCCTGATAATAACATTTACTTTCTTTGACGTTGGATGTGCTACTACTAGTTTACCCTTTAATTATAGATTCACTAGGATAAATACAATAAAGTTTAACTCTCACCAAACAGAATGTTTACTAAGAAATCACAATGTAACCATAGAAACACTACTTGGCGCGCGTGTGTGTGTGTGTGTGTGTGTGTGTGTGTGTGTGTGTGTGTGTGTGTGCGTGCGTGCGTGCGTGCGTGCGTGTGCGTGTGTGTGTGTGTGTGTGTGTGTGTATGTGTGTGTGTGTGTGTCTGCTCTGTCTTCTCGATCCCCAGTGAGTCATGGTGGATGGCTGCTTATACTGAGCCAGGATCCTCTGGAGGTTTCTTCCTGTTAAAAGGGAGTTTTCCTCTCCACTGTCGCTATGTGCTTGGCAAGCACATAGCGACAGTGACAGTGGAGCTTGCTTAAGGTTGGTTTATGCTTGACGCGTCCGCGAGGTCCGCACGGCTCCGGCGGCGAAATTGCGTCATTTTAACAACCACGCTCCTTCACCGCGCCTCCGCACGGCCCAAAATTTCCGCAACGCACACCTAGGAAAATTTCTAACCACGCGGACGGTCGGACGTGGAAAAACATAGTGGACCGGCAAGAACTAGTATGGCAGAGGTTCCTAAATACAGACATTTGTATGATTCAGCTCTCAGAGATCACCGTGATCAACATGTTGTTAATAATTCTTGGAGAGAAATAGCTCACACTGTCGGAAAAGACGAGGACGCTGTTAAAAATGCTGAAATGCCATGTTGTAAACAGTAATTTCTACTTCTACTATGGTGTAGTGTTGGATGCATGCCGTAGAGCTCCATGCTGCCCCGTTCAGTTTGGGAGAATATTGGCTCACCGCAGAGACGAGCCGCACAAACCATAAATGCTGCGAGTTGTGAAGCGCGTTCCATCCGCGAGCCGCATCACCGCGCGGAAAGTGAATGCGTCAAGCATAAACCAAGCTTTAGAATGAGGATTACTGTAAAGGCACTGACACCAGACAGTTACTTGATGCAATTTGCTGGGTTCCTTATTTAGGATTCTTTTACTGATTGGCCTAATGACCTGACCTGCATAGGAATGTTTACTGTGTGAAATGCCTTGAGACGACTCTTGTCATGATTTGGCGCTATATAAGAAAGAAGAAAGTAATAAAAGGTCCTTCAGGGGTACTTCTGAGTTAAAATGCTCATGAAATACGTACGTGGAGTAACCAGGTAGGTAGGTTTTAACATTGCAAATCTGCAACGCCTGCCTCCAGAGGGTTAACATTGAGATGTTCTTTGTGAGACCAACATAAAGTAGCACATAATTGTGAAGTAAAATCAAACGGATGCATAGTTTCAAACAAAAATGTGTATTTTGTACATTTGTATTCAGCCCTCTGTACCCCTGTATATGCCTAAATAAGATCCAGTGAAATGAATTCAATTCAGAAGTCAAGTAGAGTTCACCTAGGGTACTTCACAAATCTGGCCAATTTGGAAGAGCAGCAAGAAGAAAGCCATTGTTGACAAAAAGACATAAAATGTCCTGGAGCCATGTAGGGGACACAGCACACATTTAGAAGTAGAAGGTGCTCTGGTCAGATCAGACCAATGCAGATGTTTTTTTGTGCCTAAATGCAAAATGCTATGTGTAGTGGACACGTAACTCTGCTCACCACCCTGAACACATCATCTCCACTGTGAAACAAGGAGGTGGCATGCTTTCTTCAGAGAAGGAAGGAAAGATAGATGGAGCTAAAAAACAGAACAATCCTGGAAGAAAACCTGTTGGAGGCTACACAGGACTTGAGACTGGGAAGGAGATCCACCTTCCAGCAAGACAGTGACCCTAAACATACAGAAAGAGCTGCAATGGAACCGTTTAGACCTAAGGAGGCAACAGGGGCCGAGGAGTTAAGTGCGTAGGGATGGGTACCTTTGACATTTGAATTGATCCGGTACTAATTCCCGGTACCTAGGAATCGATACCGGTACTTAACAGTACCAATTTTCGACACTTTTTAGTGTTTATTATTTTAATTCTCTTTTATAATTAAATATATATTTTTCTTAATATATAACCATATTTGATATATATCACAATAAATACCATACAACTGTTTGTATTTTAACATCGTCCTTGTAGTTTTATAAGCTGATAATTAAACTGAAGCAAACATCTTTACTGTGAACTAAATTTACTGTGTATCTTCATTCCTTTTGCCGTCCTTTTTCAATTGATTTTTCCTACTGGGAAGTTAGAATTTCTGAGGAGAAAGCGAACGCACCATTAGATGATAACAATGGTGGCATAGGAAGCTAACATAACAAGCTAACGTTATCTTAAACAGTTTATTTAACTGCTGGAGCAGATTAAAACGATGATGCCTCACACTTAGATCGTTGTCGCTGGTTTCATCTTCACCCAATCACCCGTCGCATTTAGTAAAGTGAAGCCAAACTTTAGAGCGCGTTCATGTTCTTCTAGTCGGAATTTCAGATTTCCAAGGAGAAAGCGAACGCACCATTAGCGAAACGGAAGCTAACAAATCAAGCTAACGTTATCTTAAACATTTTATTTACCTACCGGAGCAGATTAAGATGTCTCACTTAGATTGTTGTCGCTGGTTTCATCATCACCCAGTTGCCCATCACATTTAGTGAAGTGGACCCAAGCTTTAGCTTTCGTTCTTCCTACCCATGCTGCTCTGTTTACAACTGGCTCGCAGCGACCGATGACATAACGCTCTTGCGCATGCGCAGCTATCTAGGCAAGTTCTCGTTGTGAAGGACGGGTACCGAAACGAGGCACCGTTTGAAATGAAGTGAATCGGTGCTCGGTCGGTACTATGGAATTCGGTCGGTACCTTAAAAAGTACCGAATTCGGTACCCATCCCTATTAAAGTGCTCGCCCGTAACTGGAAGGTCGCAGGTTCAGTACTTGCGCACTCTGTCAAAGTTGTTGTTTTCTTGGGCAAGACACTTCACCCAGTGGTGCCTGTGCCTGACCTCGCCTCTGTCAGTGTGCACCACGCTCCTTGGTTCCAAGATCCATCCATCATCTGACTGACTGAACAAACAATGAGGACACAATTTCTGTTTTTCTTTTTGATTTAAAAAAATTAACACAATTAGGAGTCCTAGCGAGATATACAGGTGCTGGCCAGTAAATTAGAATATCATCAAAAGGTTGAAAATATTTCAGTAATTCCATTCAAAACGTGAAACTTGTACATTATATTCATGCAATGCACACAGACCAATGTATTTCCGATGTTTATTACGTTTAATTTTGATATTTATAGGTGACAACCAATGAAAACATCAAATCTGGTATCTCAGAAAATTAGAATATTCTAAAGGCCAATGAAAAAATGTTTGTTTCTCTAATGTTGGCCAACTGAAAAGAATGAACATGAAAAGAATGTGCATGTATAGCACTCAATACTTAGTCGGGGCTCCTTTTGCCTCAATAACTGCAGTAATGCGGCGTGGCATGGACTCGATCAGTCTGTGGCACTGCTCAGGTGTTATGAGAGCCCAGGTTGCTCTGATAGTCGTCTTCAGCTCCTCTGCATTGTTGGGTCTAGCGTATTGCATCCTCCGCTTCACAATACCCCATAGATTTTCTATGGGGTTAAGGTCAGGCGAGTTTGCTGGCCAATCAAGGACAGGGATACCATGGTCCTTGAACCAGGTGCTGGTGGTTTTGGCACTGTGTGCAGGTGCCAAGTCCTGTTGAAAGGTGAAGTCTGCATCCCCATAAAGTTGGTCAGCAGCAGGAAGCATGAAGTGCTCTAAAACTTCCTGGTAGACGGCTGCATTGACCCTGGACCTCAGGAAACAGAGTGGGCCAACACCGGCAGATGACATGGCACCCCACACCATCACTGACGGTGGAAACTTTACACTGGACCTCATGCAACGTGGATTCTGTGCTTCTCCGCTCTTCCTCCAGACTCTGGGTCCTTGATTTCCAAAGGAAATGCAGAACTTGCTTTCATCAGAAAACATAACTTTGGACCACTCAGCATCAGTCCAGTCCTTTTTGTCCTTGGCCCAGGCGAGACGCTTCTTGCGCTGTTTCATGTTCAAGAGTGGCTTGACACACGGAATGTGACACCTGAATCCCATGTCTGTCATGAGTCTCCTCGTGGTGGTTCTTGAAGCGCTGACTCCAGCTGCAGTCCACTCTTTGTGGATCTCCCCCACATTTTTGAATGGGTTTGTCGTCACAATTCTCTGCAGGGTGCGGTTATCCCTAGAGCTTGTACACTTTTTTCTACCACATTTTTTCCGTCCCTTCGCCTGTCTGTTAATGTGCTTGGACACAGAGCTCTGCGAACAGCCAGCTTCTTTAGCAATCACCTTTTGTGTCTTGCCCTCCTTGTGCAAGGTGTCAATGATTGTCTTTTGGACAGCTGTTAAGTCAGAAGTCTTCCCCATGATTGTGGTGCCTTCAAAACAAGACTGAGGGACCTTTTAAAGGCCTTTGCAGGTGTTTTGAGTAAATCAGCTGATTAGAGTGGCAGCAGGTGTCTTCTATATTCAGCCTTTTCAGAATATTCTAATTTTTTGAGATACCAAATTTGGAGTTTTCATTAGTTGTCACTTATGAATATCAAATTTAAATGTAATGAACATTGGAAATACATTGGTCTGTGTGCATTGCATGAATATAATGTACAAGTTTCACGTTTTGAATGGAATTACTGAAATATTTTCAACCTTTTGATGATATTCTAATTTACTGGCCAGCACCTGTATATATATATATATATATATATATATATATATATATATATATATATATATATATATATATATATATATATATATATATATATATATATAGTGTGGAGATGTTGGGATTAAATGGTCATACTGCTGTAGCCAGGCCTTATAGTCATGACAGTCAACCCAATAATGAAGGGCAAAATAAAAAAAAATGTCTGATGAAACCAAAAGGATCCAGAAGATCCAGCTTAATTTATTGACACTAAAAGAAGCAGTTAATTAGTCCATTAGCTCCATCTCCATTCACAAGGCTGCAGGGCGCAGATCATTCAACCTCTTCTGACCCAGAAGAACAAAAGGAGGACACCCACAGGGGGACCGAAGCATTTAAAACACATCATTTAGTGGTAAATTCATACGTCACGCTTCCAGCAGAGAGACCTCTGAATGTGTTGGAGTGCTAGATGTCCTCACGGCGACACCAACAATGGTGAATCTGCGTTTGTTCAACAACACATCTCTTTGTGCTCTCAGGGCATGATGGGTGATTTTTCTGTCTTTTGGAGCAGCCATCTTTGAGAGAGGTTCAGGGTGATGAAGGGGGGACTTCACAGATTAACCAGCAGAAGCCAAACGTCCTAATAAAACCTCTGGCGATAGGCTTCTTTTTATTACTGGGCAGTAAAGAAGGTTCTTCCGACAGGCAAATTAACCCTAGCATCTTTTGTTGAGAAGATCACAAACAAGAAGAAAACAGGGGCCACTCTGTTAATAAATATATCACATAAAGATTGTTGCTGATTAAGAAAACAAAGAGCTTGTTTCACATCGCACAACACTTATTCTTGTGACTCGTGGCTTTGCCTTTTCCCTAACAGCTCAAAAGATTTTGTTGAAGAATTAACGATTACCATTTTATTCTGAGCGTTTGGCAAAAACAGGAAAAGAACATTTTCATTTAAAGTTTCAGTCTTAAAAGCAAAAAAGAGCTGATTTGCTCTTTAAATTTGTCAACAGCACCGCCATTCCCCCTCAGAAAATGAAGCGTACTGACGATTTCTAGCAACAGACACGGAGCAGATCAAAGATTGTTAGACTAGGTGAACGTTATGATTAATGATAAATGACCTGCCCCTGTATGGCGCCTTTCAGAGTCAGAGGACTCCAAAAAGTCACACAGAGGTGGTGATGAGCTACAATGTAGCCACAGCTGCCCTTGGGCGCACTGAGAGAGATGTTGATACACCTGTGACTGAAGGAGCAAACCTTTTTTTCATGGAAGGAAATGATGGGAAATGTGGGGTTAGAGGTGGTGATTGCATGAAGAGGCAAAATGGAGCATGGGGGACAAATTTGTCCTCGTTAAAAAGTCTCTGAAATACAAAAACACAATAAAACACACTATCGTAAATACACTAGTGTGGAGCAGAGACCATCAGTAAATCACTACGCCCCCTGTTGTGCCGGCAGGGAATTGCTTTGCAACACTCCCCAGACGACGAAGAAGTCCAAAAGACAACGTTTCCCTAACCCAAAACCACCAACAGGGTTTGATTTTAAAGTGATGTGACATCTGTTGTGTGCTGGTGGGTTCCCAGTTGACCAAATCCTTACTCCTAAATCCTGTTGTCTCAAATGAATTTGAATCTTATTGCCTGAGTGATTAAAGTCCGACCACTGACCAGGGTCAGGGGTTTATTGTTCTGTTTGCTGCGTGGAACAACCTGATCCTGTCACTGCTCACAAGGCTGCTCTTCTGATCTTCAGCCAGATTCTCAGATGACCTTCTCATCACATGACAGATCTGTGAAAAGAGAAGAGCTTGATGGGAAAGCTGCAATTAATCATGAGTTATACAAACTATTTTAGGAGTTAAAAGTAAAGATGCTTTGCACTCACCTCCCTTCTGGAAACACATCAAGGTTTTAAAAAAGCACTTGTGACTTCTACGCAGACTGTCCAGATGTTTCTACTTAAACACCTTCGCCCCTCCTCAGTGGGCCGTCTTAGTATCTGCATTCTTCTTGATCCCTTACTAAAACAAAGGTCTGCTGGTGACCTCTCCTTGAAGGAAAAGTGGCTAGGATGTTTTTTATTTAAATCCCCCCCAACCTCAGGGCTCCTGAGGAATGCTGAAGGAATGAACCCAGACATGAGAGCTGTTGTATGAAAACATGTTTAATAAGAACCATCAAGTAATGCGTTGTGGTAGACGAATAAATATCAGGACAGAAAATTCTGGCATTCTTTACCTTTCATGCATGTAGAAGAAAGTCCTTTTACTAACAGTGATGCTTTTATTTTGTTAGCTAAATCTTGCACAAAAACTAACTTATTGAGTATTAATTTATGAAGTAATATTAAAGGCTTACTGTTTGAAGAGATGCACATCACTAACTGACTTTAATGTTTCCGATCAGTTTGTGATACTCAACATCAGGATATTTCAAAAACAGATTATTAACTTTAATCTGCCTGTAAAACCTCAACAGCGTCTGTTGTTCTCTGTTTTTGGATTGATACTAAAAATGACAAATGATGCAAAACTCATCTTTTGCGTTGTTTTGTGTTGCCGTGTGGGTCTCTACTGCTTCTCAGAACTCTCCAAATATGAAAGAAATCTGTCCACCAGTTTGTGTCCCTCTTTAGTTGTAGGGATTATATCCCTAAAACAAGCCATTTCAAAAAAGTCTTCATTTGTGATGTCACAAACAGGGACATTAGCATAGAATCATTTCTCACAAGCAAAAGAGAGTTGATGCTTCAGGAGCAGTGGCTCTACTCAGAGCCCCTCCCAGATATCTGAGCTTCTCAGCTCATAGCAGCTTGAGTGGATGATGGGTGGGCGTGGCCAGCTACGACTTGTTTTCTTAAAGTGATAGAGCCCTCAAATGACTCATTTTGGAAGGTACTGAATAAAACTGCTCAAATAGCTTCATGTGAGAGGGATTTAGAGCAAAGAACATCGTCAGCATGTTTTGTATTGACCATATAACTATTCAATCTCTTTTCATCATTTTTATTGTACAGAATAAATGATTGGAGCTGAGGGAAACTAAAACCAAGAAACAGACCACGACAGCTTGGTTTTGTTTTATAAGCCCTTCAAATTTAAGACAGATAAAAATTTGAGTGTATCATATATATCACAATACACTGAAAGGTTGTAAACCTTATCTTTAAACTCACTTTCATGTAAATTTTTTCTTCATAAGATTTCCTTTTTACATCAACAGTGATTGTGACATCATACCTGTGACATCATACATGTGACACACTGGCCCTTAAAGCTGTGAGTTCTGCATTTAGTTACCGTTTCAGGCTGTTGGACAGGAAGGATTAGAAAAAAAAGTGAAACGAAAATTGAAATTTGAAGGAAAACCATTAAGCTCGTTGGTGTGACTTTTTGTTGTGATCAACCGGTCGTGCTCACACATCATCTCACATGAATATTGTTTTCCCGTGACCACATCCCCATTTACAGCAGATCATCAGAAAATGAGCAGGTGTTTCATCGTGACATCGCTCTGACTGCCGTCTGAAAGGTTGAAATGACACATTTTCATCTTCATCAGGGAGTTAAGGGGAAATCAGGAGGAGGGAGGTGCTCTTCTACCAAACAGCATCATTATAGCAGCTTCGTTTGATTTTAATCAGAGGCAGCAAGTCTCAGAAAAACAAAAATGTCACTTTTACAGCCGCTAAGAGGAAAAAAGCAGCGACGTTGTTTATAACTGCTTCATTACAGCAGGATAATGAAGCACATCATTACAATAAAAGAGCGACAGATCGGATGAAAGCAGAGGAGTTAAATGCTCGTCCCGCAATCGGAAGGTTGCAGGTTCGAGCCCCGCTCGGTCTGTCGCTGTTGTTGTGTCCTTGGGCAAGACACTTAACCCACCTTGCCTGCTGGTGGTGGTCGGAGGGACCGGTGGCGCCAGTGCTCGGCAGCCTCGCCTCTGTCAGTGCACCCCAGGGCAGCGGTGGCTACATCGTAGCTCATCCCCACCAGTGTGTGAACGTGTGTGTGTGAATGGGTGAATGACTGATTGTGTTGTAAAGCGCCTTGGGGGGTTCCATGACTCTAGAAGGCGCTATATCAAATACAGACCATTTACCATTTACCATTTTGTCATGAAATATTTTGTGGTTTCTGTTTGTTCTCAGCAAGACGAACAGCTGATATCTTCTGCGTGTTGTTTAGGTTGTGTCAATTCACACAATTAAAACCGTCTGAAAAGTGAGAATAGTTGAGATTGTTTGGTTGTTTATTCTGCAAAAACAAAAAAACACGAAGAAGCCATGAAAACTCCTCGTAGCCGCGTTACTAAATGACCCATCGGAGCAGAAGTTCTTCAGGCAGCAACACTTCAAACACAACAGGGCTCTTTGTGTCATAAGCTAGGATTCTAGCCCGCGGCAGCCGTTAAAACAAGGACACTTTGGATGAGTAGGATGACTGGTGAACATCCTGCCTCCCTTCCTCCGTCCTCCTCTCCTCCACCCTCTTGTCCTCCGTTAGAAGAGGAGGAGTTGGAGGAGCTGCTTTGCAGACGGTGATCTCTGAGCTGCAGTTTCAGAGCCAGAACCAGAGAGGAGCAAGCAGGTAGAAGAGCACAGATCTGGATCTCCTTGGATCTGCTAGCTTCTGTTGGCAATGACTCAACCGTCACTGATGGATCATCATCCCTCTGATTTGGGACTTTTTGTTGTCCTGGGAGTTACTGAGGAGCTTTGATTTAAGAGGCACGCTTGTTGGAGTTTCTTCTTCTGGGCTTTAGGTGAGTCAGAACTTGAATAACAAACTGGAACACACCAGCTGACGTCAATAAAACTTCTTTAGTTTAAAAAAATACATGTTCGGAGTTCCCATTTCTGTAATTATCTTTATTAAAAGCATTTATTAGGTCGTTGAAGTTATTTTTATATGTTTTAAAGAAATCAAGTCAGACATCTGCTGTAATGTCCTTTTCACTTAATCAGAATTAAGACTAAATGATGATTTTAGAGGTAGAGTGCTAACGTTCTCTAAGTAAGGCTTACACTAAAAAAAAGAGGGAAACATATTTTCCTGAAAGTGGAAATGTTCACCACTAATGTTCTAACGCCAGGTTAGATTTTGTTTCTGTCTTTATTTGTAAATCTTCTATAGGTCTTATGCATCCGCGACCTGCTGCTTTCTGTCTCACCTATCATCACATGATCATCCTGTGTTTCAGTTACTCGAGTCACACGTGTCCGATTAACGAGGAGCTCAATTCCTGGAGCAGCTCCTCTTTTTAAAGAAAACAAAGTTCTTCAAATGTGTCTTCAGATACTTTTCATCGGTGTGAAATAAACAGAATTAGAAGTAAAATACAAATGCTCATTTTGCTGCTCTACTGTTGCAGTTTCTTTCAGCACAGCTGTTTCCCAACGAGTTTCAGGTAATCTCCTGCTATTTTTGTTCCAAGGGTAAAAAGCAGGATCAGCACCATTTGTGGGACAATAGCCAACAAAACCCCAGGATGAAGACTCACCTCCTCCTGGAGGTCCTCCTCTTGGTGGCTCTCGTGTTTGTGGCCAGAGGGCAGCTGGAGTCAAAGAGGCAGCCCCCCCAGGCTGCTCTGGTTCTCACCCAGAGACCCAGGATCATGGAGAGGGTAGTTCAGGGCCCAGTGAGGTCCAACATCACCAGGCCTAGCCGCCGCCTTCCACCCATGTGCACGGGGCCCACGGAAATCCAAGACACCTTCAAGTACATCAACACTGTGGTGTTCTGCCTGGTGTTCGTCGTCGGCATCATTGGCAACGCCACGCTGCTGAGGATCATATATAAGAATAAGTGCATGAGGAACGGACCCAACATCCTCATTGGCAGCCTGGCCCTTGGAGACCTGCTGCACATCATCATTGGCATCCCCGTTAATGTTTATAAGGTGAGACAAGTCGCAGGTGTCAGCTCAGCAGCTGAGATTTACACACACAACGTCACAGAAAAGGCTTCTGACATCACAAACTGTTCTCAAATAAAAATACGCTGGCTGCACTGGGCTTTAAATCCTCAATCCACACCCATCCCCAACACACACACACACACACTAGCTGGAGGGCTTCCAAGAGCTTCTAGAATGTTATTACTCCTCTGGATTGAGAGCCCCTCCATATCCCCTCGTGCCTCTGCAGGTTATTGTGTGTTGGGCTTGTTCTGTTTGAGTGAGCGGGATAGAAAGTATGTTTGGGTTAGCGGGCAAGTGTGTTAAAACAACTGGTTGCAGTTTCATATCACCATGTAGTCAGGACAGAGGGCGGCGTGAAGAAATAGAGGTTAGGGGTGATTCCAGTTGATTTCCACTCACATTCCAGTCACACGTCCAAAAAAAGATGGAGAAGTTTAATGCCTACCACGCTTAGCGTTGTTATCCTGTTCTTCCTGAGCTACTGCGCGTTGTGTTTATAGGTCAGAATGAAACACGAGGATCTAACTCAGGTGTTGTTTATAGAAAAGACCATAAAAGTTGCACCTGAGAAAAATAATTACCCTAAAATACCAAATCCATCACATTTGATGAACCTCTCTTTAACGGGATTAGTACGTGTCCAAAATAAAACTGCTGATCTAGTTTTAGACTTTTCTCCTGACCTCTAGTGGATGATCCATGTAATACATTTATTCATTGCCAATCATGAAGACTATAATCAGTAACACTTTACAATAAGGGTTCCTTTATTAACGTTACTTAGTGCGTTATTAAGTATAATACACCATTAAATAAAGTGTTGACAACTGCTTTTATGCATTACATAACATCACCAACCATAATTTTTTATGCACTATTAAGCAGTCAACTAAACTGTATTACTGACCTAAGGGCCCAAAATTCATTCAGTAATGATTAATTAGGGTTAATTAATGCTTAAGTAATGCGTATGAGTCTATTGGGCATTTAGAAAATGTTTATAAATGGATAAACATTTACACTTTACAATAAGGGTCAACATTTAATTTATTAATGATTAATTGTGGTTAAGTAATGCTTGGGAGTCTATTAAGCATTTAGAAAGTGTTTCCAATGCGGATCAATGTTTTTACCTTACCTAAGTTCAGGTAAGGGCTTCCTGATAACAAACACATTACAGCATTAGTAAGACATTAATTGAATGTTTATTAATGCCCATCTAAGTAACATCCAAAGTACAGGGTAGGATAAGTGGATGCATTAGTTAGCTGTTTCTGATTGCTTATTCGCTGCAAATACACAACCAGAATAAATGATTACTTCAATAATTATTAATGGTTATTAACTCATTAACTAACATAGTAATCAACACATGGGATGCAAAGTAATTAAATAATGGAAGTATTATTTAAAGCTTAGTGCTGCATTAACTATGGTTCAGTAACAGACGTTAGTTAACTGCTTAATGATGCATTAAACAACATGTTTAGTAATGCTATATAATGCATAAACGCAGTTTTTAACACTTTACTTAATGGTTTTTTAATGCTTAATAATGCACCAAGTAACGTTAAGAAAGGGACCCTTAGTCTAATTATCATTAAATGATTACTAAGGAAATGGTTTGACTAGAATTTCATGCCTCAGGCTTCAGCTAGATGCAGCCCAAGCTTCATGCATATTTGTTCTGCACTACATTTCTGTGGCTGGAAACACAAGCGATTGTGATGAAAGATGTTTTGCCATGTTTTAAAACAATGACCAAGCTTTTGTTTTGCAATCTGTCTCCAGCTGCTGGCAAAAGACTGGCCCTTTGGGGTGACTCTGTGTAAGCTTGTGCCGTTTGTCCAGAAAGCCTCGGTGGGGATCACCGTGTTGAGTCTGTGTGCACTGAGTATCGACAGGTATGACACCACAACCCAAGGATTTTTCAAATATAGCTGCCTGTGTTCTTGTTATTGGCTGCCGTAGAAAGTTAGCATGCAGACAATAATGTTTTGCCTGTGTGTATGCTTGTTTGTCTGGAATGTTATGAATCACAGACTGATTTAGTTCAGAAATCCTTACAACTGTGCCCTGCGATGGACTGGCTCTCTGTCCAGGGTGTACCCCGCCTGATTGCCCATTGACCGCTGGAGATAGGCGCCAGCCCCCCCGCAACCCTACGTGGACAAAGCGGGTTCAGACAATGGATGGATGGATGGATGGATGGATGGATGGATGGATGGATGGATGGATGAATGATGATGAATGGATGGATGGATGGATGGATGGATGGATGGATGAATGATGATGAATGGATGGATGGATGGATGGATGATGATGAATGGATGGACGGATGGATGGATGGATGGATGAATGATGATGAATGGATGGATGGATGGATGGATGGATGGATGGATAGATCCTTACAACTGATTATTTCAAGATAGAAGCCATAGCATGAATGTAGAGTGATATGCACAGCTCAAATTACGGGGGAGCTAAGGGGAGCCCTCAGCTTACACACTCAGGGGGAGCCCATAAAAGTTCCTGGTTATGCTCTTTATTTATGTGGACTCTCCGGGGATCCTTTTGAGCGTAGAGGAAGCAGAGCGCTGATCGTTGATGCGCTTCAGCCAGTTGCATCCTGCACATGGCCTCAGTATCATTTTCAAAGCATTGCCAGTCCAAAAAATATAATTAACACAGATAGTTTATGTTGGCTCATATCCTCTGGTGCCTTTTATTTGGGCCTGATGTGCTGCAGAGTGGAGCGCATCACCTGTCTTATGCGCCGGTGACTACACCTCATGGATGCAGCCGGTGCACAACACACACTCTGCTATTTTTGGGGCCGGTAGATCCCTTTGAACTGCTTAGTTCAAAAGTAACTAATGAGATGAAAATTTAGAAAGCCAGGCAGCAGTTTTTCTGTAGGATTGAGAGGAGATGCAAGGAGAACAGAGACAGACAGGACAGAAAAATAGTCAAATAAAAAACAAGAAAACTAAACAAAGTGTTTGAAAAGGAAAATAGCTAGATGTATCCCACTACATATTTTTTATTTCATGAAGCAATTATGTATGTAATATTTATGTATTTGACACAATTTAGATCACATTCAAAGCCTGCCTGCTGCTGTAGCTAACGTACAAAAAGCTAAGCTAACACAAGCCAACTGATAAGCCATGAAAAACAGCAAATATTCCACGTCCAGTAGCAACAAAGACAGGTCAGCATTAGTCCATGATTTCATAGCGTCCATTAGCTCCCTCAAACTAATGTTGGCCGCAGAGATGTTCACTATGGTTTTAGCTCGTTGTCTCTTTACGTCAACTCCAAAGAAATTATTCTCTTACTTTTAATTCTAGGCTCTGTCATGATGCAAACAAAAAAAAGATAATTCCTCTTCTTATTATTCTTTGTCTTGTCCTCTTAACTGACAGCCAGCAAACTGAAAATGCTAACTGCTAGGCTTTTGATTAGCTGACGGTACAGTAAACAGATTGCTGTAAAGTAGTCAGAGACCTCCCACTAGTGTTCCTATCTGAACCTCAAAACTGTTAAGGCTTGGTTTATGCTTGACGCATTTCATTTCCGCAGATGGAACGCGCTTCACAACTTGCAGCGTTTATGGTTCGTGCGGCTCGTCTCTGTGGTGAGCCAATATTCTCCCAAACTGTAGGGGGCAGCATGGAGCTCTACGGCATGCATCCAACACTACACCATAGTAGAAGTAGAAATTACTGTTGTTTACAACATGGCATTCCAGCATTTTTAACAGCGTCCTCGTCTTTTCCGACAGTGCGAGCTATTTCTCTCCAAGAATTATTAACAACATGTTGATCACGGTGATCTCTGAGAGCTGAATCATACAAATGTCTGTATTTACGAACCTCTGCCAGACTAGTTCTTGCCAGTCCGCCATGTTTTTCTGCATCCAACCGTCCGCGTGGTTAGAAAATTTCCTAGTTGCGCGGTGCGGAAAGTTTGGGCCGTGCAGAGGCGCGGTGGAGGGGCGTGGTTGTTAAAATGACGCAATTTTGCTGCATGGAGACGTGCGGACCTCGTGGACGCGTCAAGCGTAAACCAAGCTTAAGAGTGGTTTCTGGTCAGCAGAGAGCTACAGAGTGCTGTCCAATGTAATTCTCGAGTAGCTTATAGGTCAAGAACCACAAAAACCAGTTAGAAAGCAATAGCTTAACGTGTTAAGCTATTTCGTGTTGTTATAATCTACTGTTTAAGTGCCTTCACTATAAACTATGCATACATTAATGAGATTAAACCTCCACAGGATTCTTAAGACCAGAGACAGGTCCCTTATGTAACTGACTCCACATTCACGGATCCTCCAGGTATCGCGCTGTGGCCTCTTGGAGTCGAATCAAAGGAATTGGAGTCCCAAAATGGATGGCCATCGAGATCGCCCTCATCTGGATCTTATCCATCATCCTGGCTGTTCCAGAAGCAATAGCCTTTGACATGGTCACCATGGACTACAAAGGGGAAGCCTTGAGAATCTGCCTGCTGCATCCCATGCAGAAAACAAGTTTCATGAGGGTGAGCTGAGACACACCAGTCCTCAGAGACCTTTTCCTGATCATTTCGAGTCAAATGGCATGTGTTGACTCAGCTGAGAGCACCAAAAGCACACAAATGAGACATAGACACAGTGCAGATGTGCATGCTGTGCGTAAATATGAAAGCCTTCTTAGCATAAAAGCATTCACAATCACACTGTGACAACTTAATGACTATGAGGTAAGAACAAGTTCACAGAAAATGATCGCCAAACATATTTCACAGGAAACAGCAATTATTTTACATGCTGCGTGAGTTTATGTATGTTCCAGTTCCTTGAACTCTGCAGCTTCCATCTCACTGAAACCTTTTAATAATTTAACTTTTGAAACACACCCTTGAGTTCTCCCTTCACGCCAGGTCATCCTGCGGTCGCACTCCACTAAATCAGCCTCTTCTGCTTTCCATCAGATGTTTGATAACAATCCAGCCTTCTTCTTCTGTTCCCTCTGTGTAGACCTACAAATTAGCCAAAGACTGGTGGCTCTTCAGTGCGTATTTCTGCCTGCCACTGGCCTGCACCGCCATTTTTTACACCCTGATGACCTGCGAGATGCTGAGGAAGAAGAACGGAGTGCAGATTGCTCTCAGTGACCACCTTAAACAGGTCAGGTGATATTAAAGCTGTTCAAGCACATTAAAAAAAACGTTGAATGAGTTGAATAATAGCCATAAAAATACATACGTGTTTTCAAGCATCAGCAATAAACCAGCTAAATTAGAGACAGAGGGTGTTTTAACTAACTTGATTTGTTAGAGGTTTATGGAAAAGCGTATGTTTTCAATCATCAACTGAAGCTAGCTTCTCACAGCAGTTGTTTCAGGGTCTGGTGCTGATTTATGTGTGTTTGTGTGTTCAGCGGAGGGAGGTGGCGAAGACCGTGTTCTGTCTGGTTCTGGTCTTCGCTCTGTGCTGGCTGCCTCTCCACATCAGCCGCATCCTAAAGCTCACCATCTATGATGAAGAGGATCCAAACCGCTGTGAGCTGCTCAGGTACGAGGGAAAGACCTTCACGTAAGACTCTTGGAGGGAAACGGGGTAGACATGACGCAGTGTGTCTCTGTGCTTCAGTTTCTTCTTGGTGTTGGACTACATTGGAATCAACATGGCTTCTGTCAACTCCTGTATCAACCCAATTGCCTTGTACATGGTCAGCAAGCGCTTCAAGAACTGCTTTAGGGTAGGTGATGCTTCTTTTACAGGAATAGGCTGGATTTATTGAGGTGGGTGAGTATCTTACCTGCTCTCATGGAAGGCACAAGCTAACAGCTCTAAACCCCCAATTTGTTTTCCATCGACACAGAAGATGGCTTATTAGGGATTTCCATGTAGTCTTGAACGCAGCATCATCCTGTCAACAGATGCTCTAGTGATTGGGCAAAACTGTCCTAATCTTAAGCCAATCAAAGGCAGAGGAGAGTGGAGATTATTACTTTGAAACATAAAATGTCATGGTAAGTACAAGAATAAGTGGGAGGACTTAAGTCTAACAGATTTTTCCTAATTAGCTGTTGTTGTTTTCTGTTTAACATGGTGGTCTGGCAGATAGGTCAGAGCAGGATTAAAGTAAGTAATTTAAATAAAATAAAACAATTTCCAGTTTGATCAGAATCTACAGCAGTTATGTCAACTTTTTCATTCATCCAATGACCCTCTGATGAATTGCTTTAGAGCTCTTGTTTTTGCATTGGGAAGGTCATTACCAGTAATAAATGCTTTTATTTATTTATTTATTTTTATTTATCATCGTCGTCGTCTTCCTCCGCTTATCCGGGTCCGGGTCGCGGGGGCAGCATCCCAACTAGGGAGCTCCAGAGCGTCCTCTCCCCGGCCACCTCCACCAGCTCCTCCGGCAGGACTCCAAGGTGTACCCGGACCAGATTGGAGATGTAACCTCTCCAGCGTGTCCTGGGTCGACCCGGCGGCCTTCTGCCGGCAGGACATGCCCGAAACACCTCCCCGGGGAGGCGTCCAGGAGGCATCCTGACCAGATGCCCAAACCACCTCAACTGACTCCTTTCGATCCGGAGGAGCAGCGGTTCTACTCCGAGTCCCTCCCGAATGTCCGAGCTCCTCACCCTATCTCTAAGGCTGAGCCCGGCCACCCTACCAAGGAAACTCATTTCGGCCGCTTGTATCCGCGATCTCGTTCTTTCGGTCATTACCCAAAGCTCATGACCATAGGTGAGGATTGGGACGTAGATCGACCGGTAAATCGAGAGCCTGGCTTTCTGGCTCAGCTCCCTCCCTCCTTAACTCCTCCTTGAACCGTCACCTTATCGTGGTGGAGGAGTTTGAGTGCCCTAATGATCCTAGGAGCTATGTTGTCTGGGGCACTTCGTGCCCCTGGTAGGGTCTCCCATGACAAATCGGTCTTACGTGAAGGGTGACACAAAGTACGGTTCACAGGATCTTTCATGGAGGTAAAGTCAAAGAGTCGGAGTACCCGGCCCGGAGGGTTACCGGGGTCCCACCCTGGAGCCAGGCCTGGGATTGGGGCCCGTGAGCGAGTGCCTGGTGGCCGGGCTTTCGCCCATGGGGCCCGGCCGGGCCCAGCCCGAACCGGATACATGGGCTCATCCAACTGTGGACCCATCACCCGCAGGAGGAACATGAAGGGTCCGGTGCAATGTGGATCGGGTGGCAGACCAAGGCGGGAGCCTTGGCGGTCTGATCCCCGGACAAGAAAACTGGTTATTTTTCATTTATTTCGGGCAAATTAAAAAATAAGAAATGGAATGAAAACGCCTATTACTTATTCAAGACAAACAACATTATGTGTTATATGCATCAGTTTGCACATATACTAACATATCAAAATATAAACAACTGATTTGCTAGTATTGAAAAATGTGGCAAAATGTGTCATCATGAGTACTCTGATGGAAACTGCACAGACAAGTAGAAAAGGATTTTTACTTTACTGTCTCTCATTGGGGGAATTTTGGTGTAACAGCAGCAATCGAGATTCACAACAAGAACAAAAGAAACAAAAAGGAAAAAAAACATGTAAAAGTACTTTTACTTCTATTTCCTGAATTAGATAGAAAATAGATTACGGAAACTTTCAAATTAGAAAAGTCAGTCAGATCTACGTCACACTGAAAATGAATTTGGGCTTGGCCCAGAACGGTTGGAACCACATTGAGGCAGGAACTGAGAAGTTGGGAGAAAATACCGACTGCTGTTGGAAAAGGCTGTTCAACTGGACCAAACCCATTCGACTCATGCTGAGAAGAGCTGCCAGAAAGGTGCATTAGAGCTCGGTGTAGACGGGAGATGATGACATCATATACCCCGATGCCAGGCTGGTATGGCAAACTGCAGCAGATTCAGTGAAGACCTCACCAGGTGGCAAAGATGGTTGAGAACTTAATGAGTTCAATGCTACCAGGCTGTAGCTGCTGAGATCTTTTGGGTGTAAGTTCTTCCCTCTGATTGGCTAACATCACCGCAACTCTACCACTGACGCTGGTAAAATGTTTCATCTCCACAAATAACACAAGCCTGACGGAGTTCTGCCATGTTGTGGAGTTGCTAATGCTAGCGTCTACTAGTCTAGACTTGCTCTGCCCTCTCCTGGAGGCGACATCAACAACAGTAATTCCTGTTAAGCCGAGATGGGTGAGTCTATGAATGGTCATTCAGAGTCAGATTGGCTAATCATACTTGACAAAAAAATAAAATAAAATAAAAAACTGTTTCTCAGTCAACTTGGTCTTTAAAATATAAAAATGCAAATAAAAAGCAACACAAGAGATCTAAAAACCACAAAATGCCTAGTAAACAATATAAAAGTTAAACAGGGATTTAGTACCATTCTGATAAGCCGTTAGCTTGCTATCTACTGCATGTAAGATACTGACTACTGTCAACAACTACACAGAACCCTACTTTGGTATTTAAAGTTCCCCGTGTGCTCATTTTATCTCTCAGTCAGTGCGTTTACATGCAGCCAGTAACCCTTTTAAAACCCGAATATTCACAATAACCCGGTTCTGCACGGCCATGTAAACACCGCCAAAACCCCGGATATGCTCATAACCGGGTTTTTCAAAACCCGGTTACTACACCTGGGGTAACCCTTTTCGAACCCGAATGTTTGGTCGTGTAAACGCATATCGGGATATCCCCATCAAAGCGTGTGTTCTGCGCATGCTCTGTTCGCAAGGAATCTTGGTCTTTTGAGTAGCGAGACGTCTTGTATGTTTAGCGCAGCTCTCTCTATATTTGCCATTTCTTGCCCACGTACTCTCCTTCGAATGAAGGCCAGCACGCACAGTAGTTGTAAGAGCTGCCGGTGGGTCAATACCAGCACTAAAGCGCAAACAAACGCGGTCGCTACCTCTTTTGAACTGGTTGTTGTTTTCACGGATACCGGAACAAGAATAACCGGAAATGACGCATATTGCGTCTTGACGTAGTCCATACGTCCTGACGCTGCCCCAACGTCCGCATTTAAATCGGGTTATGCAAGTTAGAGGTAACTCTTTCTATTTATGCTTGTAAACGGGTTATTCTGATCAACTCAGAAACCCGAATACCGACCTTAACCCGATCATAACCCGGATATTGGCTGCATGTAAACGTAGTCTGTGAATGAATTGTCAAACCGAATGTCATTCAGATTCTTTCTGTTCCGCTCTGCCTCATATTTTCCCCAAACATCAACTTTTCTGTCCACTTTTCTTCCAGTCCTGTCTGTTCTGCTGGTGTCTTCCAGCAGAAATGCTGCTAGATGAAAAGCAGTCGTGTATGAAGCTTAAAGTCACAGACCGAGCCTCTGACCAGAGCAACTCCCGCACCACCAACAAGTCCATCACAGCCTGAGCTGGCACCAAGAGGTGAGACAGCAGGACGTATGAGGAAAAAAACTGAAAAGATCAAACTCAACGGATGCAGGACTGATTAAATGTGGCTTTGTTCTTTCTTTCTCAGTTAAGAAGTCACATACACTATCCAGATGGGCCTTTTCAAAATCGCCTCTAACCCTTCTCCAGGGAGAACGAGTGGGCTTCAAAACTGTAATTACAAGATTTATGGGAGTGGAAAATACAGGTTGGTGTGAGTGTTAAAGGAAAATTTGGGCCATCATCAAGTGTTTTTGTTGTGTTTAATGTTATGATTAATTATTTGACTGTCAGTGGAAGGGGAGCTGCTGCATGACAACTGGGCTGCCTGTGAAGGCTTTGGGATGGGGGAGGAACCCAGCTGCTCTTTGGGAAGACTAAGAACAAAGTTTACTTTTAAGTCAGCATCTCCAAAAGTCTCCAGTAACACACAAAAAGTAACTAATTTTAGTGACTAGTTCCAATTTTGAAAAACAAACAAACAAACAAAAAAAATATATATATATTACATGCGTCTGACTAGTTGCTAATTATAGTGACACACAGTCACTTATCAGGTCATAAGACATTATTTTATAAAACATGGGTGGCATAAACTCCATCGGTGTTTCTCAATGTCAAGGCGCCTGGCCTCGCAAGGCGATATCTTGCGAGGCCAGGCGCCTTGCTTACAAGAACACTGTCCTTCCTTGGTCAAAGAAAACGGTTAAATTGAACAGACTTGCATCACGTGACCATGGCTTTCCGCGGCACTCATGTAACGTCACGTGACTTGGGAGATATAAGTTTCAATTAAAATGTATAACAAGCCTAAATGAAATATATAAGCGAGTTACTACCCGCTAGCCACCGAAGCTGCAGCTACTAAGCAGCTAACCAACCATAGGCAACTTTTTTGGATCTAAAAAGAAAAAAATTTCAGATATCAGCCCAACAGCTACAATTAATTGACTTACATTTAAACTTGAAAATTATCCCCCGAAGTAGCTGACAGCTTCTGATCCGCCATCCTTTTGAAAATGCTGCGGTGTATTCTGGGTAATTTTTGACCAAGCCTAGGCTACAAGACACCTCTCGTGTATCCTTGCTCAGCTAGCTAAACGGCTAACAAACGGAGAACGTACGCCTCGGTAGAACATGATCACTTGAGCATGCCTTGGCGGTTCCTGGTGACGTATCTCCTAGACAACCGGGGCGGGGCCAAGACATCAAGGCGAGGTTCCTTGACATTGAGAAACACCCATTTCTAAATGAGGCCATTCAGAGAGCAGCAGGGTAAAAAGGTATTTGGCAGCCACTGATTATGCAAGATGTCCCACTTAAAAATATTAGATGTCCGTAATTTTCATCATGGTTGCACTTCAACTATGATAGACAGAATGTATGATTTAAAATAATTTATTTATATAAGAGTTCAGAAAATAAGTTTTTAGCACCTACAGACAAGCAAGCAATGGTGCCACATACAGTGGGGCCAAAAAGTATTTAGTCAGCCACCGATTGTGCAAGTTCTCCCACTTAAAATGATGACAGAGGTCAGTAATTTTCATTATAGGTACACTTCAACTGTGAGAGACAGAATGTGAAAAAAAATCCATGAATTCATATGGCAGGATTTTTAAAGAATTTATTTGTAAATCAGGGTGGAAAATAAGCTGGGACCACAGTAACAAAAATCACCATCAGTAACACACTACAATGGCAGGGAATCAAATCCTGCAGTGTGTCTGTGAAGGTTCTCAGTCATCCAGGTCATTGTAGTCTAATGAGCTTTGAAAGAAAAGCGTCTGGACTTCTTTGAGTTGCTTGAAGACATTTCACCTCTCATCCGAGAGGCTTCTTCAGTTCTAAGGTCAAATGGTGGAGAGTCCCAGATTTAAACCCAGTGGGAGTTTCTCCCCGAAATCCTGCAGTGCCAGATGTGTTCCGCTGCTGAAGCCAGTGCATGTCCAGGCCCGTCTGAAGTTTGCCAGAGAGCCCATGGATGATACAGCAGAGGATTGGGAGAATGTCATGTGGTCAGATGAAATCAAAGTAGAACTTTTTGGTATAAACTCAACTCGTCGTGTTTGGAGGAAGAAGAATACTGAGTTGCATCTCAAGAACACCATACCTACTGTGAAGCATGGGGGTGGGAACATCATGCTTTGGTGCTGTTTTTCTGCTAAGGGGACAGGACGACTGATCCGTGTTAAGGACAGAATGAATGGGGCCATGTATCGTGAGATTCTGAGCCAAAACCTCCTTCCATCAGTGAGAGCTTTGAAGATGAAACGTGGCTGGGTCTTCCAACACGACAATGATCCCAAACACACCGCCCGGGCAACAAAGGAGTGGCTCCATAAGAAGCATTTGAAAGTCCTGGAGTGGCCTAGCCGGTCTCCAAACCTCAACCCCATAGAAAATCTGTGGAGGGAGTTGAAAGTCCGTGTTGCTCGGCGACAGCCCCAAAACATCACTGCTCTCGAGAAGATCTGCATGGAGGAATGGGCCAAAATACCAGCTACTGTGTGTGCAAACCTGGTAAAGACCTATAGTAATTGTTTGACCTCTGTTATTGCCAACAAAGGTTATGTTACAAAGTATTGAGTTGAATTTTTATTATTGACAAATACTTATTTTCCACCCTGATTTACAAATAAATTCTTTAAAAATCCTGCCATGTGAATTCATGGATTTTTTTCACATTCTGTCTCTCACAGTTGAAGTGTACCTATGATGAAAATTACTGACCTCTGTCATCATTTTAAGTGGGAGAACTTGCACAATCGGTGGCTGACTAAATACTTTTTGGCCCCACTGTATGGTGAGATTTTGGCCATAGACCTCTTTCCATCAGTGAGAGCACTGAAGATGAAATGTGGCTTGATCTTCCAGAAAAAGCATCCCAGGGTTCTGGAGTGGCCTAGCCAGTCTGCAGACCTCAATTTAATAGAATCTGTGGAGGAAGTTGAAAGTCCTAGTGACAGCCCTAAAACATCACTGTTCTAGAGAAGATCTGCATGGAAGAATGGGCCAAAATACCAGCACCAGTGTGTGCAAACCTTCTGAAGATCTAGGAAATGTTTGGCCGTTGTCATTACCAAATAAAATTACATTACAAACCTTTGCTGCTGACCAAATCCTGATTTTTTTTGCACCATTATACAAACATATTTTTTAAAAATTCCTGTGTTTTTACATTCTGTCTCTCACAGGTGAAGTGTCCCTGTGATGAAAATTACAGACCTCTCACCTTTTTAAGTGGGAAACCTTGCTGTATTAGTGGGTGCCAAATACTTTTTAACCCCACTATATCTACAAAAAGTAAAATAATAACTGAATTGTACACAGAAATGTGACTGAATTGGCCTGTGGAAATGGGTTAAGTCTTGGACAGTTGAACTTAAGGAAAATAGGCACTGAGTCTCACTTTGATGTTGCCATTATAAAGACGGCATCACCAGTGTGAGGCTGTGTGATGCAGCTCCTGTTCATGTATTTCTGCTTAAATGTGTATTTGTATTAAATAAAGCTGACATGTTGTTTCATACTTTTCACATAAATCTGTTTAATCTTATGCTTTATGTATTTTTCTGAACTACTGATATTTTGTGTGATACCAGCTGTGTTTTATACTTTGTGGCTTTAATGCTTTGATGGCTAAGCTTGCTTTTCATTATTTTATTTTGACTCATTACCAAGGCTGGTATGCTTCAAAGTAGTTTTACCCAAACAAAGAAAATAAAAATAATGCCAATAAAAGGAGTTGTGCTGTATTTAAAAGAAGAAATGCACTGAGACGTCAATCAACATTTGTACTGCATCATAGAATAACTTTAAAAGTTGCTTTTCCATGTGTGTGCGTGTGCGTGCATGCGCGCATGTGTGTGTGTGTGCGTGCGTGTGTGTGTGCTCACAAGTCATCTTGACTTTAGTGTGACAGTAGGCTACATCATGTGATAGTAAAAGCTCGCACAAAATGTTACATTGATCTCCTTATTTTTCTTCCAACGTTTCATCACACACACACACACACACACACACACACACACACACACACACACACACACACACACACACACACACACTCACACACACTCACACACATACACACACACACACACACACACACACTCACACACATACACACACACACACACACACACACACACTCACACACATACACACACACACACACACACACACACACACACACACATACACACACACACACACACACACACTCACACACACTCACACACATACACACACACACACACACACACACACACACTCACACACATACACACACACACACACACACACACAAAAACCAAGCTATACTGGTGTCATGCACGTCACATTAGCAGCCACAGCAGCTCTGTGTCCTGTGATCTTTCATCCTCCTTCATCTAATTTCTTCATCCACTCTCCTCTCCTTCACTCTTTCTTCTCCTTTCTTTTTGTTTTCATGCCTCTTTTTTCTCTGTTGCTGCATTCCTGCCTCATCCCCTCCTCATAACTCCTCAGCTGCTGTTCTTCCAACGTGTCTTCAATCACTCCACTGTGGTCTGACGTTAACTCAACCCACCGGCGCTGTGAGCAGCAGGTCTAATTGGAAGAAATCACATTCAGTACATTCCTATCTGAATTTTCTGCTCCCAGCAGCGGCTGAAATATCTGGCTCTGCTTACTGTTGGCCCCCTTAACCCTCTGGAGGCAGGCGTTGCAGATTTGCAACGTTAAAACCTACCTACCTGGTTACTCCACATACATATTTCGTGAGCATTTTGTAACTCAGAAGTACCCCTGAAGGACTTAGTTGTTTGTCCTTTTATCAAAACTCATTTTGAGCCTGAGAGGGTTATACGTGACGGATCTTCTGTGAGTCGGTTCTCCAAAAACAGAAGTTTAACCAGAAAGAGTTGAAAGAGTCTGTTGCTCAGTGAGTAAAACTCTTTAAAAGCCAAGGTAACACATTCAAGGTCTACATGTTTTTTTAAATATGCAAAAGGGAAGAATGCTAGCCTGGCCTGCCAGACTCCTCCTCTGTTTAATTCTGCACAGAGAAATTGTCTGGGAACTCTTCTATTCAAATAACACCACCCCCTGAGAATTCTAACCGAGCCAATCAGTGCTGAGAATCGTACATCACACACCATAACCCCGAGTTTGTCATAAACATGGCGACTGAAGCGAAGTTCGCTGCGGCTCGTTCCTCTGTTCTGAATGACTTGAACGTCTTTAAAACAACAAGTAGAAGCGCTAAAAGCCTTTCTTCTAATGAAAGATGTTTGCGCCGTCGCCAGACTCCATTTTTGACTACAGCTAAAAAACTACAGCGTCGCGGACGTCACACACAGCGACGCTCAGTTTCTCATAAACAACGATGGCAGCGGTGGAGTTCACTGCGGGTCTTTCCTCTGTTCTAAATGACTCAAATGTCTTTAAAACCACAACAAGTCGAAGCGCTAAAAGCCTTTCTTGTAAAAAAAAAAGATGTTTGCGCCGTATTTTATTTATTTATTTTTACTATAGCTAAAAAAGTACAGCGTCGCGCAGTACAGTCGGCATGGCCGTCTTTTTCTGGCTGATCATTTTTGAGCTGCCTAGTCCTGCCCCCCATGTACCTCTGCCTGTGAGTTACCAGACTCTTCCTCTGTGCAGAATTAAACAGAGGACGAGTCTGGCAGGCCAGGCTAGACGAATGTAATATTCATATTTTTTGGTTTAATCATCATTTTTTTAGTTGCAACTTTTTAGTTCATTCTGTGTTTTGCCTTCTTAAAGGAGTAGATCACTCGTTTAATCAATACATCTGCAGTGGTTTCTAGAACGAATTAATGCTACGTGAGTCATTCACGAGGGGAAGACATATACTGGTGCACCATTGCTCACAGCTAAGCTTCAGACGGCATGTTTTGTAGTCTTATTTCCTGGGGTGTTTTTCAATGTCAAGGCGCCTGGCCGTGATGTCTTGCAAGGCCAGGCGCCTTACTTACAAGGACACTGTCCTTCCTTGGTCAAAGAAAACAGTTAAATGGAACAGGCTTGCATCACGTGACCATGGCGGTCACATAAAGTCACGTGACACGGAAGATAATGTCATATTTTATACGAATAAGTTTCAATATAAATAAATAACGAGACTTTTACTTTTAAAAATATAAGTGAGCTACAACCGAAGCTGCAACTACTAAGCAACTAACCTGCCTTACATAGGTTCTTTGGATCTAAAAAAACCCACAAATAACACAAGCCTGGAGGAGCTTCTGCTGTGTGGAGAAGTTTCTAATGCTAACAGTTAGCTTAAACTAGCTGAGATGTCCTCTGCTGACTCTCAGATGTTACATTAACAGCCTTTCCCGTTGTGAGTCAAGATGGGTAAGTCCAAGATGCTAATTTACAGTGTGACATAGATCTGTGAAGCTTTTCAAATCCTAGATTTTAACTGTCTATTTTCTATCAGAAGCTAATGCAGGACATAGGTGTAGGAGACTATTTTCATGTTTAGTCTGCATGAAAAACTCATTGTGACTGATTATAATCATAAAAACATTTTTTTCAGTCAACCATACCTTTAATAATTTTGTCTGATTTTTGTCGGGGTCTTGTTCACGAGTGAGGGAAAAATGAGGATCAACAGGCGGAATGGTGCTGCATCTGCAGTGATGCAGGCTTTGTACTGATCTGTCATGGTGAAGAGAGAGCTGAGCCAGAAGGCAAAGCTCTCAATTTACCAATTGATTTACCAACCCACATCTATGGTCACAAGCTTTGGGTGGTGACTGAAAGTACGAGATCACGGGTACAAGCGGTGGAAATTAGTTTTCTCTGTAGGCTGGCAGGGCTCTCCCTATAGGGTGAGAAGCTCAGTCATCCGGGAGGGGATCGGAGTAGACCCGCTGCTCCTCCGCATTAAGAGGAACCATTTAATGTGTCTTGGGCATCTGGTTAGGATGAGTCCTGAACACCTCCCTGGTGAGGTTTTCCAGAAACTTAGCTTAGGCTAAGCGGATGAAAAAGGATGGATGGATGATTCTTATTTACACAGAGAGTAGTAAAAGTTGTATTCTCTACCTTTCAACTTACAGTTTTGGCTCCTTCCTGTCGCCTTCATCAGAGTGGCACAGGTGTTACTGATGACTTGTTTATGCGTGGGCAGTAGAGGACAATGTCGCCCTCTGAATTGGCTCAAAGTGACTGAAATGAGTCTGTTTGATCCATCGACATACATATATGGACAATGGGTTTCCATAGGCTCCAATAATAAGTTTTTGTACTAAAATGGGAGGTGGCCACCACCGCCATTTTGACTGTGTCACAGGTTCCGTCAAGCCCAGACAATTCCATAAAAGGGAAGAGAGGTGGAGCTGAGGGTGGGGCATTAAGGCTGGGATCAACTGACGACACCCGGTCGAACTAGCTACAAGCTAACCTGAAGCTAACCCAAAGCTAATGCGGAGGTGGGAGCTAAGCTAACGGAGATAGCAACCTAGCTACAACCGGAGTTAACTGTGCACAACACCAGAGCTTCTGAGTCAGAGATACGCCGGGCTGACCGCTGGGTAAAACCGGGTGGAACACAGAGGTCTCCGAGACCTCCACAAGCCGGCAGCCGCACAGCAGACAAGCGCCGCTGCGATCTGAGATGCGCAGAGCTGCCGCTGGGGAGAACCGGGTGGAAAGGTTTCCGTCCCAGAGCTCCACAAGCCGTCAGCCCGCGCAGCAGACAGAAGCCGCGATCAGACAGAGAAGCGCCGAGCTGCGGGGAGGGGAGAACCGGGTGGAAAACATCGGTCTCCCTAGAGCTCCACAAGCCGATAGTCGGAACCCAGCTCCACCAACATGTTATATTTCAACCCATTTTCTAAAATGCAGCATTATGTTAACCCTTTGATGCATAATGGTCACTACAGTGGACAGGTACTCAAAATTGTTATTTATTTATTTTTGCTATTAAGCACAGCTGTTGAAGACTTTATTGCATTTGAGCCCCTCCATTTGGACTTCAGTAAGCCAAGCCAACATATTTCATGGTCAGAATGCACGCTGTCCACTGAGGTGGACATGTAATAAATGATTCGTAAATTAACAAAATGTCACAAACAATATTTGTTGAAATTTGTTTCATTCACACCTAAAGACGAATGAAAAAAATTGTTTAAAAAAATCATGGTTGAAGATTTCATAAGTCATGCATCAAAGGGTTAAATGCACTGGGTTTTACCCTATTACATTTAAATTTCATGGTTAAACAGTACATGTTAAAATCTAAGCTCAGCTCGGCAGTGACCTAAAATACATAAATATAATTTTACTTACCGAAGAAAATGAAGTGGAGACTCCTTGGATGCTCTATTAGTGCAATTAATGCCACAGCAAGTCATTTTGTCCAACAATTGCACAAAAAATATCCAAAGAAGAATACACAAACACAGAGACTCAAAATGCCGGAGCAGTTTCCAAGCCAGACCGAGGCTCAACTGAGGCCTTTCCCCAGAGCTAGCTCTGTGGTCACGTGGGTCTGATGCTCATTAATTATACAGAATTTTAGGCTTTTAATACACTTAAACAGAAGAGTGAGAAAAAAATTCACCCCCCTCAGAGTTGTCATGGGTGTAAACTAGATCATTTAAACAAAAAACATGTGTTGGTACCAGGCTGTAAACATGTTTATATCTGCTGTGAAATTGGTATTTTTAACATGGGAGTCAATGAGGATTTGCTCGCTTCTGACACCAGCCCCCCAGTGGATGAGGGTGGAACTGCAATTTTTGGTACTTCCGGGTTGAGACCACTTTCTGAGCCGCATTGTGGGGGCTTGGTTTGATCCCAAAAACTCACTTCTAGATAATGTGCATCTGATAAATGTGCTCTTAAGTTTCTGGCTTCACTTCTGGCTTTATTTACTTGTTTATGTTTATATATTTCGCAGACGCTTTTATCCAAAGCAACTTACAATTTATAACTTATAGGGCATGTTGTGATCTGTGGGGGAAACCGGAGTACCCAGAGGAAACCCACGCATGCATGGGGAGAACACGCAACTCTACGCAGAAAGGCCGTAGCCGAGTTTCGAACCTGCACCCTTCGTGCTGCGAGGCAACAGTGCTAACAACTGCGCCACCATGCACCATACAGGCTTTAGATGGTTTGGGATGGGTAACGGGAGGGGGGGAGGTCTGGGTCTGGCAAAGCGTCTGCTTACATTTAGAGAGATGAAAGAAAATATGTTTTTTCCATTTGTATGAAATGTAGAAACCCATGTTCAAAGTAACATACACACACACACACACACACACACACACACACACACACACACACACACACAGGCATGTGTTTGTTTAATTTGACATGTTGTTTCTGATCACACACCACTGATTTCACACTTGAAGGGATGGCTGATAAACAACACGAAAATGAAGCTCATCACTCACTTTCACAGATGTACGAATGCCACACACTTCGGACCATGCGTTGAAAGCACAAACACACTCAAACATAAACAAACAGCGGGTGGAGACAGCAGAAGGTGAGCAGACGTGGCCAGCAGAAGGAATTCATCAGACTGACAAACCGTGGACTCAGGAGCTTTTCTTCCATCCATTTCCTTTTCAGTTCTACATCGGGATTTTCAGACTGTGTGTGTGTGTGTGTGTGTGTGTGTGTGTGTGTGTGTGTGTGTGTGTGTGTGTGTGTGTGTGTGTGTGTGTGTAGGTCAGCGTGTGCTAATAATATTATAGTTTAGTAACAAGACATATGCCCACTATTAGAATTATTCATGTTTATCTAATTTATAACCAGCTCTGTTGAGGGTTTGTGGGAGAATTTGACAAGAAGAGACAACGAATTAAAAGATGCAGATGGTGTTTGTGGTCATGATGGGTTACTTCACCAGGGAGGAATCAATCCTGTCAGAAACGTAAGAAAAGCCTTAAAATACATTTGTGTTCCTCAGTCCAATGATTAACATGCTGGATGTTTTTGTCTAATTGCTAAAAATGACCAAAAACAAATAAATCAGAATAAGAATCAGAAAAGGTTTATTGCCATTGTCAGTGAACAAACAATTCACAAACTAGGAACTTGCTTCGGTACTAACGTGCTACATATAACATGAATAATATAATTAAAAATCAGAATAAAGTAGAATAAAATATAATAAACTAGCATAAAATCTTGCGATAAAAAATGGCAGGTAAAGGTAATATGGCCGATAACGTGACGTTATGTCAAGTACCGAAGACGAGCATGGTTGTGTTTATAAGCTGTTCACAAGTCTAACGGCAGATGGAAAGAAGCTGTTCTTATGGCGGGAGGTTCTGGTCCAGATGGACCGTAACCTCCTGCCCGAGGGAAGCGGCTCAAAAAGTCTGTGACCCGTGTGAGAAGGGTCAGCTGCTATCCGCCCTGCACGCCCCCGAGTTCTGGAGACGTACAGGTCCTGGAGAGATGGAAGGCTGCAGCCAATCACCTTCTCAGCGGAGCGCACAATGCGCTGCAGTCTGTGTTTGTCCCTCACTGTGGCTCCAGCGTACCACACAGTGATGGAGGAAGTGAGGATGGACTCAATGATGGCCGTGTAAAACTGCACCATCATCTGGGCCGGCAGCTTGGCCTTTTTCAACTGCTGCAGAAAGTACATCCTCTGCTGGGCCTTTTTGATCAGGGAGCTGATGGATGGCTCCCACCTAAGGTCATGTGTGATGGTGGTTCCGAGGAAGCGGAAGGAGTCCACAGTGGTGACGGGGGTGTCCGTCAGGACGAGGGGGAGAGATGGGGCTGTGACTTTCCTGAAGTCCACAATCATCTCCACTGTCTTCTGAGCTATAAGTAAACTAATAAGTAAACTAATCTATTTGGGGAACATAATTTTTTAGAATAGAATTCAACTTTAATGTCATTGCACATGTCACAACTACAGGGAGTGCAGAATTATTAGGCAAGTTGTATTTTTGAGGAATAATTTTACTATTGAACAACAATCATGTTCTCAATTAACCCAAAAAACTCATTAATATCAAAGCTGAATATTTTTGGTAGTTTTTAGTTTTAGCTATTTTAGGGGGTATCTGTGTGTGCAGGTGACTATTACTGTGCATAATTATTAGGCAACTTAACAAAAAATATATATCCATTCAATCATTTATTTTTACCAGTGAAACCAGTATAACATCTCCACATTCCCAAATATACATTTCTGACATTCAAAAACAATACAAAAACAAATCAGCGACCAATATGGCCACCTTTCTTTGCAAGGACACTCAAAAGCCTGCCATCCATGGACTCTGTCAGTGTTTTGATCTGTTCACCATCAACATTGCGTGCAGCAGCAACCACAGCCTCCCAGACACTGTTCAGAGAGGTGTACGGTTTTCCCTCCTTGTAAATCTCACATTTGATGATGGACCACAGGTTCTCAATGGGGTTCAGATCAGGTGAACAAGGAGGCCATGTCATTAGTTTTTCCTCTTTTATACCCTTTCTTGCCAGCCACGCTGTGGAGTACTTGGACGCGTGTGATGGAGCATTGTCCTGCATGAAAATCATGTTTTTCTTGAAGGATGCAGACTTCTTCCTGTACCACTGCTTGAAGAAGGTGTCTTCCAGAAACTGGCAGTAGGACTGGGAGATGAGCTGGACTCCATCCTCAACCCGAAAAGGCCCCACAAGCTCATCTTTGATGATACCAGCCCAAACCAGTACTCCACCTCCACCTTGCTGGCATCTGAGTCGGACTGGAGCTCTCTGCCCTTTACCAATCCAGCCACGGGCCCGTCCATCTGGCCCATCAAGACTCACTCTCATTTCATCAGTCCAGAAAACCTTAGAACAATCAGTCTTGAGATATTTCTTGGCCCAGTCTTGACGTTTCAGCTTGTGTGTCTTGTTTAGTGGTGGTGGTCTTTCAGCCTTTCTTACCTTGGCCATGTCTCTGAGTATTGCACACCTTGTGCTTTTGGGCACTCCAGTGATGTTGCAGCTCTGAAATATGGCCAAACTGGTGGCAAGTGGCATCTTGGCAGCTGCACGCGTGACTTTTCTCAGTTCATGGGCAGTTATTTTGCACCTTGGTTCATCCACACGCTTCTTGCGACCCTGTTGACTATTTTGAATGAAACGCTTGATTGTTCGATGATCACGCTTCAGAAGCTTTGCAATTTTAAGACTGCTGCATCCCTCTGCAAGATATCTCACTATTTTTGACTTTTCTGAGCCTGTCAAGTCCTTCTTTTGACCCATTTTGCCAAAGGAAATGAAGTTGCCTAATAATTATGCACACCTGATATAGGGTGTTGATGTCATTAGACCACACCCCTTCTCATTGCAGAGATGCACATCACCTAATATTCTTAATTGGTAGTAGGCTTTCAAGCCTATACAGCTTGGAGTAAGACAACATGCATGAAGAGGATGATGTGGACAAAATACTCATTTGCCTAATAAATCTGCACTCCCTGTACAAAGAAGAGAGTGTCCAATTTGGGACTAGGAGATTAGGGTTCAACTCTGGTCGGATAATACAAAAGACTTTAAAGAAATTGACCAGAGGCAAAATGCCTTTGAATGGCATGTGTAAAGAAGTATTAAAACCTCAGATGAAAAAGGTTTTTGGATTTTCACGACTGGAATTTAAAGAAAATCTGATGTTTTGTACTGGTGCGGGAAAAACAGAAACTAACTTCCGGTCTAAACCCTGGGCAGCTGGTGACGTTTCACAAGGAAATCTGCTGAAACATCGATAGTAAACAATGCCTGACTCCGGTGTTTCTGCAGTGTTTCTGCAGAGAACAACGTGTCATCAGTCAGATGAAGTTTCTGAAGCCTCTGCTAGTCGGTCAGATTTGTTTATTTCTCTGGGATACGGCGGCAAGAACGGATATTGGATTACCAGAGACGTTCAACCGAACTCCGTGCCAGGTGTTGTGCCTAAAAGCGACTGGCTGCCAAAAAATGATTAGCCACTGCGGGATCGCGCACGGTTAGGGTAATTGCATTTCTAGACTAAATTCCCCGGGATTGCGCCTTAAAACTCAGCATATCTAGCAGTATGAACATTGAGAAAGCAGAGATAATCTCGTCCAGTACTTAAACAGATGTTTATCGCGGATATTAGTTTTTTCCAGTTTGGAAGTTGTTTTAAGTGTTGCTATTTGTCTTAAATGTTCACAATGAGGATTTCAATCGCAAATATTGCAAAAAGGATTAATATATCGGAATGGCCCTGACATCCTCCTAGGACCAGAGCAGTCATAACACACCACACACGATAAGATTATCTGATAAGATTAAAATTGGCATGATTATCCTGCCACGTGAAGCGAGCTTTAGACACATGCAGATGGAGACAAAAGTCTAGAGCTGAAAAACACCCTCTCTCATGGATAAGAACAAAAATGGACAATTTGTTCGTCAGTTGTTCTTTCATAAAAAGACATTCAGTGTATGCTTGTGCATTTGTTTTTGTACAGTTTTATTTGGGTTGGAATTTCAGTTAGCTAACGTGACATCTGCATTTTCATTATTTCATCGTAGTTTTTCCACGGGGTTTGATGGTGATGGCTGAATAGACATCAGCTTGAGCGTGGTCCTTTATTCTACACCAAACAAGAACCTTCAGCAGCTACAATCCCCTAAACGTCCTGCGTGAGCTTGTCTATCATTACTGTTTAACTAAGCTGTAAATGTTTTCATCGACTTTCTCTGAAAATGCTCATTTAAAGGAGAGAAATAACCTATTGCTGTGGAACTGTAGTCATTTTCCAACTGTTCATTTGAGTATTTATTGACACCTTTTTCTGCACATCAGCCCCACTGAGGATTTATTTTCACCAGTCGTCACATCTGGCGAGGAGACTGTCGCTGGGTGGAGCGGAGCTCATGTGGCTGGTGAAACAGGTGACTAGGGTGAGTTTGATTGACAGGAGCAGGTGTCAGCAGGCTGTTGTTGTCATGGAGATGGGAGCAGGCTTATTGGATCATGATATAATCATGAGAAATCTGTCAGAATATATGTTGTAATATTATAATGAGTTTGTGACAGTTAAAAAGGTTTGTTAAATAATATTTTTATGAGATCATTTTCGTACTCCGTTTTATTTCTGACCCCACTGCAGCCGCTAGCAGGTTAGAATCGATCTTAAATCCCAGTTGATCCAAACTGATGTCATCCAATGATCCATCTGCAACGGCCAAGCTGTGAATGATTCAGAAACGTCCCACAATGATTCACTTGTGTGATCTGCATCGTCCCCTCAGTGTGACAGTGACAATGTTGTAAAAACAAAGATGAAGTCGTTCTTGTGCACGTGGTTCGTGAAGAAGATCATAGCTCGTGGTTCTCCTTGAAAACTAAACCTGAAACAAAATTTGAAGCTTGAGAAATTAAGTAGACGTGTCTTTGCTCTCCTTGCTCTTTTCCCACAACTCCCATCTGCAACACCCTAAATGATCCCACACCTTCACGTTTCACAGCCGGTCCTCATCAGCTCGTCAGCACCAAAGCATATCTGGTTGCAAATATGAATGAAAAGCTTAGTTTCACAACTTTTAATGATTCATCATGGAAGGCCCGGTGCATTTCGGTGAAACTGAAAAATAATAAATGTTGCAACATTCTGATCCTGCTCTCTGCCTGATAAAACATCATGGGAATAAACCCAGTTTGGGGCCAAACCAGCACATTCTTGATGCTGCAGCTGCTGTTGCAGAGGTTTGATTTATTTGGCTTATCAGTCAAACTCCACCCACTGCTGTGGCAAGAACAGGGTCTGAAATGGTGTGGAAATTATCTATTTTGCATGTTCCAAAGAGTACATTTGTAAAAAAAATAATAAATAAAATTCAAGAGAAATAAAGGAGATCTTCTTGTGAGGCGGAGGCAGCAAAATATTTGTAGATTTTTATCTGAGTCATACTTTCTGAAGAGGGGGCTGTTAACTTAAGAACTCCCCTGATTTTCAGAGAAAACATCCAGGAAACGTTTTAAAAGTTTCTGAACGAGACATTAAGGTGGGTAATCCACGAGCTGTTGCTGAGAAAAGAAGAAACTAAATCTACTGATGGATCAATAAAGGACTATTTGCAGAGTTTTGCCACTAGAGAGCGTCAGGAGCAGCAGAAACTAAAACCTCTCCTGACTCAGGGGTTGTTTATTAAACTTCTTACTGAATTTTTAATCCTACAACCTTTTATATTAACTTTAACTTCATGAGAAGAGTCACTGTTGTGTCTACAGTCCTTGTGTGAATGTGTGTAATAACTCATCTCACACTTTTATGAGCCCACCATCATATCAACCACACATCTGTTGCTTGCCATGCTCCCTGCTGCTTTACATTGCAAATAAACCTGTGTTTACATTTGTTCCACTCTGACAATGGTCACTATGGGTTACCTTGACTAACAACACAGGTAACCAATCAGATCTCACAGTAGCAGGTGAGGATGGGGGTGGAGGGCCAACCAGTTCTCTAGAATTAAAAACAAGAACTGACAAGAGGATCACAGAGAAGAAAAAAAACTCAACAGGCTGTAAACTGATTACTGATCTTAAGTCAGGGCGTCACTCCCTTTCTGGTGACAAAAGGAAACTGGTCCCAGGTCTGAGAGCAGATAAAGACTCTGGGTCTGACAAATGAAACGAGAACAATTTCAGTTCCTCTGTTGGATCTGCAGGCAGCTGCTGCTCTGTCACTCACAGAAACCTGGTACAAGCGTAAGGTAAGCACACGTTTATTCCATTTGCCAGCTCCATGCTGGTTTGATCTGAAAAAGCAAACAACAGAAAGACTAAAGGTAAAGAATGAGTGGCTGTTGGCTGGGTGACACGTGTGGAAGAGAAAGTGAAAGTAGTTTTCAGAGTCTGTAAGTGGAGCTTAAACAGAATGACGGAAGGAGGTTGGTTTGAAAAAAAGACTTTTAAGAAGTTATTCTTAGTTACAGAAAACACACACACACACACACACACACCACATTTCTCTGGGTTCGTTTAACAAAGCCTGGTTACCCCAAGCAACAAGAGGGGCTTATCAGCTGCTCCCTTACTTGCCATACTGTTATCAGCCTGGCCTAGCTCACACACACACACACACACACACACACACACACACACACACACACACACGCACGCACGCACGCACGCACGCACGCACAGGCGAGTGAATGTTGTGTGTTATCAGTGCCCTTGGGGACTTGGCAGTCACTTCACAGACTCAGATCCCAGAACCAGGGCCACAGAGACAACCCTATGTGACCAGACTGCTGATGAACAAAGGCTCTATAGCTGGAGTCCTCCAACAGCAAGGCACACTCGCAGGACACGTGTGGGTGGTTGGAAAAATGATTAAATAATCAAATGCATTGATACGCTGTCAGATCTCTTGTTTTTTTTGTTTTTGTTTTTTTTGTTTTTTTTACCTACGTGACATGTAAGTAGTCATACCCTTTGAACCTTTACAACCACAAACTTAAAATGCTTTATGTTGAGATTGTCTGTGATAGACCAAGACAAAGCGGGGAATAAATGGAAAGTGGAATGAAACAAAGACGTTTTTCTGAATTTTAAGTGAAAAAGAAAAGTGTAGCGTGCATTTGTATAGAGCTCCGGGAGTTGACGTCACTTCTCCCGGCATGCAACAGTTCAAATCGAAACGGCGCCATCTTGGCAGGTAGAAGCCGGCAGCTGGACTATTTGTTATTGTCAGAAAACTCAATCAGACAGTAGATATGGTAGATTCCTGTTGTGCCCCAGGATGCAGAACAGACGCGGACAACAAAAGGAATGAGCCATCTACAGGATTCCCCAAGATCCGGAGCGCCGCAAACGTTGGATCATTGTAATAAAACGCGCTAGTGACCGGGCTGAAATGAAACTGTGGGATCCCGAGAGTAAAGGTTTTCGCTTATGCAGCGACCGCTTCATATCAGGTACTTAAACCAACGTTTCCTCAACTGTGTATGGTGTTTATTTTAAATGCTTTTATTACAATTCTTAGTGGGCTTCCTAAACTTATTTTGGCGTGGCTTTTTCTGTCTTATTACTCATAGCAGCAAGTAAACATCACGTAAAACGTTGCCTCGGGAGTTCTGCGTGCTGCCGTTTACGTGTTTTATGATCACAGCAATTAACCGGCTAAGCTGTATTTAATTTTTAAGCAATGGTTGATCAATTGTCAGATCACACATAAAAGGCACTTTGGATTGCTATTATCTGTCTCACCGAGACAGATCTCAGACAGATCCTGAGACGCTCCTGCCTGACATACTTATTTTATTCACGGGAAAAAAAATCAAACTAGTGATTTCTCTTGGCGTTCAGTTTATACATTCAAACAGCACAGCACTCTATTTAAACTACTTACGTGTAAATCTGTTATTTGTCCATCCATTTTCATCCGCGTATCCAGAGTCGGGTTGCGGGGCCAGTAGCGTTGAGAGGCCCAGACTTCCCTCTCCCCAGCCGCCGGAGCCACCTCCTCTGGGTAAATCCCAAGGGGTTCCCCGGCCAGGTCCGGTAAGAAGTCCGCTCCGACAGCTTCTGGCGTTTTTAAAAAGTATCCCAGGGGCACGGTAAGGGTCGGAGATGTTTAGTCTATTTAATTTCTGACTATATCAAACGATTTCTTCGGTTTTAAAGTGTGAAGTAAACTCCGATGAAGTAAAATCCAAGCTGATCCCGTACACGTTCATGTTTACATCCGTGTTTGTTTAGCTTTTTACCTGCCAAAATGGCGTCTACTAACTGAGAGTCACATGGGGTCAGCCCTCCTGAATCCATTCTTTGTAGAGCCACTGCAAATGCAGTAGCAGGTCTCTGCCACCTTTGCACACACAGACAGAAAATGTTGCCCATTATTTCCTGCAAAATAGCTCAAGCTCACCCAGACTGGATAGAGAGCATGTAAAAATCAGCCGTTTTCCAGTCTCACCATAGACGCTCAATGGGGTTTAGGTCTGGACTTTGACTGGGCCGTTCTAACACATGAATGCTCTTTGGTAAAAACGGTAAATACAACCACACAAGTCATTCACCCATTCACACGCACTGACAGTGATGGCCTACATTGTAGCTACAGCTGCCCTGGTGGCACACTGACAGTGAGGTGAGGCCAGACGCAGGCACTACCGGTCCCTTCAGCCACCAGCAGGCAAGTAGCATGAAGTGTCTTGCCCACGAACATGACTTTGACAGAGTGAGCGAGTACTGAACCTGCAACCTTCCAGGTAGGGGCTAGCACTTAACTCCTTTGCCCCCTATTGACCCCTTAGATCTAAACTGTTCCATTGTAGCTCTTGCTGTATGTTTGGGGTAATTGTCTCGCTGGAAGGTGGGTCTCTTTCCCAGTCTCAAGTCTTTTGCAGCCAATAAAGGATTTCTTCCAGGATTGTCCTGTTTTAGCTCCATTTATCTTTCCATCAACTCTGACCAGCTGCCTGTCCCTGCTGAAGAAAAGCATTCCCACAACATGATGCTGCCACCACCATGTTTCACAGTGGAGATAATGTGTTCAGGGTGATGAGCAGAGTTACTTTTCTCTACACATAAGCGTTTTGCATTTAAGTATAAGTTCAACTTTGGTCAGGTCTGACCAGAGCACCTTCTTCTACATGGCTGCTGGCAAACTGCAAACTGCTGGCAAACTGCAAACAGGCTTTCTGTCAACAATGGCTTTTTTCTTGTCACTCTTCTATATTGGCCAGATTTGTGGAGTGTCCTACTCACAGTTGTCTTGTGGACAGATTCTCTCACCTGGGCTGTGGATTTCTGCAGCTCCAGAGTGATCACTGACCCTTTGAAAGCTTCTTTGCTCTACGTCAATTTAGCTGGACGGCTATGTCTTTGTAGGTTTGCAGTTGTAGCAGACTTTTTCATTTTTGGATTATTGCTCCTTGAGATGTTCAAAGCTATTTTGTATAACCCAACCCTGTTCTCCAACTTTCTCCCTGACCTGTCAGGTGAGTTCCTTGGTCTTCATGATACTGTTTGTTCAATAATATTCTCTAAAAACCACTGTGGCCTTCTTCTTCTTTGACGTAGGCCGGCTAGACTCTGATGAGGCATATTGCTGCCACAGCAACTTCAGTGCAACGGACAACCAAAGCCTCTGATATACTCGGGTAGGTGACAGGAAGCCCAATGGAGCCCTCGCCTGACACCAGTCCACCAGCAAGGTCCTCAAACAGAACACCGTCACACCAGCGACCCCCAAGACTCGGTGCACTGCTCTCCTTTCTGCAGCATACCTCCTGCGCTGCAATTCAATTCAATTCAAGTTTATTTATATGGCGCCAAATCACGACAAGAGTCGTCTCAAGGCACTTCACATAATAAACATTCCAATTCACAGTTCATTAAGCCAATCAGAAATAATGTTTCCTATATAAGGAACCCAGCAAATTGCATCAAGTCACTGACTAGTGTCAGTGACTATACAGCAATCCTCATACTAAGCAAGCATGCAGCGACAGTGGAGAGGAAAACTCCCTTTTAACAGGAAGAAACCTCCAGAGAATCCTGGCTCAGTATAAGCAGCCATCCTCCACGACTCACTGGGGATCGAGAAGACAGAGCAGGCACGCACACACACACACACACACACACACACACACACACACACACACACACACACACACACACACACACACACAAGTAATGTGTCTATAGTTATATTGTGATGTCTTAGTAAATATTGTATTTGGTGAAAGATAAACTTTATTGTATTTATCCTAGTGGATCTATAATTAAACGGATAAACTAGTATTAGCACATCAAAAGTCAATGAAAACAAAAAGTTATTATCAGGAGAGAGAGAATGTATTAGTGGTTAGCAGCAGTGTGCTAGTCGATGGCCCCCTCCATGAGGCCACCACAGCTCAGCAGAACGTCATTGTAGCTTCTTCTGGGGAGAAAAACACTCACAGAGAAAATAAAGTTAACAGCTGAAATTGCACAAAATAGTACAGTTAAAGAGCAGATTGTAGAAGAAAGCAGTAGAGTGTGAAAAGTGGTCAGTGTGTCCTCCAGCAGCCTAAGCCTATAGCAGCATAACTACAGAGTTAACTCTGGATAACCTATCCTATTTAGATGTAGGCATGTTGGAGGCGTGACCCATCGTTTCCGGTTGCCTAACCCCCACCCTCTAAGATTGCTGTGAACCAACCTTAACCAGAGTCTCTCCTCCCACAAGTGAACTCTGTCCCGCAGTCACCCACCAAGCGCTGCGGTCCATAGCAGACCCTATCCCTAATAACCCCTCATTCCAGGAAGTATGCCACAACCCCGACCAATCTCAGAGAAACACTCTGGCAGTTTGAATGCCACTACCATCTCCACATTGCGCCTCCACAGAGCACCCTTGGCTACAGCGTCTCATTCGTTGTTGCCAGGGGTGGACTGGGACGATAAATCAGCCATGCCATTTTTATGAACCGTCAGCCCCTCAGAGCAGGTGGTGGGGGTGGGGGAGGTGCTGCTGCTCGCAGACTTGTCTCTATGCTGCCCAATGTGTGAGCGGAAGGTCTTGTGTCATGGGTACGCGACCCACCAGGATAGTTCCAGAATGACAGATAGGCCACCCCAGCTTTTTGCCCTCCACCCCCACAGGAACCCAAACAACCTCACACCCCAGAGCACCCAATCTGCGCAGCAGCAACCTGATGGAAGTCAGCAGGACAGGCGGACTTGGAGAATGTTCCAGACGGTGCAACCAACATAGCCATCGAATCAGAGGAAATGACAGAGCGTGCTCCTCTACCCAACGCAGAGCTGCAACTATCTCAGCCGTATAAACAGAACAGCGGTCCCGTATCTGACAAACTTAGCTATAGTCTAGTTGAGGGATAACCAGCCCCACCCCGCCACTCACAGAGTCTGTCAGCTGCAGGTAGGAGCTCCACGCTGTCCCCAAATACCACTGTGGCCTTCTTCTTCTTCTTCTGGGGGTTTAAATGGCGGTTGGCACACAACGAATGGTGCATTACCACCACCAACTACTGTGGAGTGTGGTCTGGAATAGTGCTCAAAAACACACACACACACACACACATATATATATACACACACACACACATACATCAAATTCTCCCAAACACCCTTATCTCCTTCAAAAACGGAAATAAAACCTGAAAACAGTCACTTTTTTAATTCTGTCTCAATAAATCAATAAGGTCGAGTTTCACTTTCATCCGACTAAGAATTTGAATCATTTTCCTCCTTTCTGCCTGATGTTTCTGACATTGTAACATAACATGACCTATAGTTTACCACTGTGGCCTTCACAGAACAGGTGTATTTATAATGAGACTAAATGACAGGCAGGTGAATGCTATTATCTAAGCAGGTGACTTCTGAAGGTGATTGATTCCACCTGTTTTTTTTAGAGTGGAGTACAGGCTCCATCCTTGTCAGTCGCATCCTCGGGCAAGACACTTCACCCTGCTTGCCTGCTGGTGGTGGTTGGTGGCATCTGGGTACGACAGCCTTTCCTATGTCAGGGCAGCTATGGCTCAGATGTCATCACCAGTGTGTGAGTGCGGTATAAAGAGGCGATATACAAGCGCAAGTCATTTATCCGTGTTTCATTTTCTGAACAGAGAGTGTTGCTTTTTGCTTCTTCTAAAATCAAATCCTGCAAAAATGATTTTACACCTTTCAAATCTTTTCTTGAATCTCAGGTCTGCCTAAAATCACTGAGAACCAAACTAACATGAGAAGAAGTTGAAAAGTAAATGCCACAGCTGGCAGAGATGTGGGCAGCAGTTTGGCACAGGAACTCAGGAAGTGGTGCCTCCTAACTGAGCTGTGCTTCCTGTGTGATAACTGACCCAAACATGTTTGCCTCTATCTCTCACACACTCTGCTGGCAAGAGACGTAAAAAAGGGTTTTCCAACAACAGCGGATGGGTTTCAAATGCGGAAGGTGTGAGGGAGATTAGAATTATTTTGAGGATATTTGCTTCCAGAGTTAAAGATGATGCACAGAACCAGAGTCATAAACATCTCAACCTAAGAAAGGCAAACGGTTTGTGTGAATTTAGTAAACAAGGAGATCTGAGAGGCTTGAGAATGAGTAAGTCTTGACCAGCGGGTAAGAGAGGAAGGACAGAAAAACAAGGTGTGAGGAGAAATAAGAGGGAGTGCCAGAGGAGTTTGGACCTGAACACTCCTTTTCACGGTCGTGTTGTCAGGAATGTGCACGCAACGGCCCTGAATCTGTGAGCATCGTGCAAAGATGAGACGTTTCAAGTTCAACAGCAGCTGCCTTCCTTCTACTCATACCATCACTTCAACCACACACACACACACACTTCCTTCCTGTTGCTGGTTTAGCCCAGTTTAGAAACCTGATAAGAGCAAAAGAGTGAGATATGCAAAAGAAGATTCAAGCAGCAGCTCATTTTTCTTTTTTCTTTGTATGATTCGTTCCAAAAGGTTCTGTCTGCTCACCAGACGTTTGTCTCGGCCTGCAGGTGTGATCTTACTGTCTACTTCACCACCAACGGCTCACATATTTCCCCTGATGCCTCAACTTTGATAGGTTCAGTCAGACCACAGGACAGTTCAGCAGCCCCCACTTCCTCATCGAGAATCGAAGCAGAGCAACACGAGTTTCCTGTGACGCCATCGTGTCTCTGGTGAATTAGTACACACATCACTCCTCCACGTACAGCAGTTCGTCGAGAAACTCTCCGCGTGAAGATCTGACTGCACTCAACAACAAGTCAGACCCGATCTACGGATGTGATGCTGTTTTCATGAGGTTGGAGACATTTCAGGACATTAAGCCATGCTGCAGCAGCCAGAGCTCATCTTTGACTTCGCCAGTGACCATTTCAACCTATCACAGGTGAGCCAGTCACGTGAATAAACATATTCCGTGTCTAAGGGTTTGAAACTCCTAATAAATTCTATGATGATTTTTTGTGTTAAAGATGGGGGGTTATTCAGACTGCCCTGCTGTAATCGTGGAGCAGGTTCCCCATCCACACCTGCACACCTTTGCAGGTTTATTGTGTGAAGAGCCAGAGACAGAAGATCAACAGCACCTGCTCAAAGGTCAGCACACGAGCGCGCACGCGCACACACACACGCACACACTAGCCTTTCTTCACCTGTCACATCCACACTTCATTACAGGCGAGCTGCTGCTGTCTGCTGCTTCTTGTTCGCGTCAGATTAACCTTTAATTCAGTCAAACTGTCGTCTGCTTTGCTCAATGTGAAACCTTTAAAGAAAGCTTTGTGCTGCGCATGCGCAGTGCCAACCCTTCCTCCCACATGGACCTCCCTCAGTTCAGGAAGTGAAGCAAAACATTCCTGGCGTGCTCTAGTGATCGTGAATGAATGTTATTAGGATGTGGACGCGGACAGAAGGGGACGCAGCACGTATGCTGTAGTGTGTTCCTGACCAGAGCTGGAAGGTAAAGAAGTAAGACATGATGTCTCCTCCGGGTTTAGAGCAGCAAAAGTTAGGGCTCGGTAGCTAACATCAAAAGCAGCTGTTGTACACATCTACGGAAAAGTCACCTTAAAGTGGCGATGCGGTCAGAAACGTTAGTTTCTCTTCGTTAAAAGTGAGTTTGATGGTCTTTGATGATAAGGTCTTCCTTTAGCAGTATAAGGTGTTTTTGACGACAAGTAGCCGTTAGCTCGCCCATCTTTTAGCTGCTTCATCTCAGCCGCATCACCTCCCATGAATTTATGCGCGCAAAACAATAGATCCCATTTTAGTCATGTTGTCAAAGCTTATGAAAAGTTATAAAACTTAAATTAACTAAATGTATGTAGCTGATTGTTAAATATCACTCTTTGCAGCTGAACAAGACTTTAGATAGTCTGAACGTTTAGGACCACCATCAAGAACTTTTACAGTCTAATGGAAGTTGTGGTGAATAATTAACATTTTGCTGTGGTAGTCTCTCTCTCTCACACACACACACACACACACACACACACACACACACACACACACACACACACACACACACACACACACACACACAAGTTCTGGTTTTAAGGACCTGATGTACTATGTCAGACTGCTCTAATCAGCCAAATTCAGTCAGTGCAGATTTATCTCAAACATCCATATTTTCCAAAAAATGTAAATATCTCAAATTTCTTAGTAAATTATTTATACAGATTCTTAAGATTTTCCTCACAACAGATTTTGAATTTATATATTCTTTATAAACGTCATTTTCAAGGGAGTCCTGGACAAGAGGCAGCAAACGTTACAGTTACAAACATTTTCTGTTACACAGAGATGTTACGTACGAAATTACAGACGACGGTTATAACACAGGGAATCCGTCTCAATGTCTCTCAGTCTGGTTATAAATGTATTCAAATAGATAAACTCGGTTAGTTTCCAGTTTTCCTGCAGCCTGTTCCATGCAGAAGGAGCAGAGTGAATGAAAGTCAGTTCGGTACGAGCAAATGGAACACAAAGTAACAGTTGAGTGTTTGCACACAGTCTGTGAGAAGTTACACTTCTCCATGAGATTAAGTTATAGATGTGGTTAGGTAGTAATCCAAGCGTGGCTTTATAAATGAAGGTGTACCAATGTCCTCCTGGTGGACAAAGAAGGCCATCCCACTCAAGAATACAAGGGTTTATTTAGTTGTATGAAAATGTAACACGTTCATCTCCCTGCAGGAGTTGAACGCACGAATGAGTTTCTCTCTGAGTCGTGCTGTTTGAAGAAGATGACAAAATGCTGATCTAGCGATAGCCTTAATGTGACCAGTGAAGCTCCGGTCTGAATCAGTTGTGACACCAAGATGTCTAACCTAGGTCTTTGTCTTTATTCCTCTGGAGCAAAGTTGAGCAATAACCTCCATCCTATCCTTCTTATTTCCAAAGACAATAACTTCAGTCTTGTCTCTGTTAAACTAAAGGAAGTTTGAATGCATCCAGTCATTAACCTGCCCCAGACAGTGACAGAGTGAGTCCAGAGGACCACAGTCACTAGATGATGGAGATAGGTAGATCTTGGTGTCATCAGCATAACTATGATAGGCGATCATGTTGTTATTGTGTACGACCTGACCCAGGAGGAGCATGTAGAGATTGAAGAGCAGTGGTCCAAGAATCGAACCTTGGGGATCCCACATGTCATGGTGATCTGCGTTGATTTGTGATCACCAATAGAAACAACATAACCTGTCTTCAAGATATCATTGGAACCAACTATGAACTGTGCATGAAAGTCCCACCCAGTTTACGAGCCTATCAAGACCGATGTTGTGGTCCAGAGTATCAAAGCAGGTGTTACGTGGCGGTCTGGTTTTTAGACCTCTGTGGACTTTTTTTCCGTGCATCCGGCTCGAGCATCTTTGATGAGGAAAGTATCTTTACACGCCGTTAGGTGTGAGAGAAGGTTTAAGGTATACTAGTTTCTGAATGCCGTCCTCTCTCTCCTTTGTAGTGGAGCCATGTGAGAGTGGCGAGGAAGAGACCATGGAGACACTCGTTGCTGCTGACTCACTTCTGACCATGGACTGTGTTGACACCCTCTCCCTGGAGCAGCACTACTGTAAGCTCACCATATGTGAAGAACCCTCCAGCTTCCTGAAGCAGGAGCTGTCTGACTGTGACGTGCTATTTTTAGACATGATGCTATCGTGCTGTTCTCTTTCGTTAAATCTGTTTATGTCCCCCTGCAGCCCAGACCTTCTTGCCATCACTGGGCGACGTCATCACCACTCCTGTTGCCCAGGTAACCGTGTCGGCCGAGGGGGTTGTGGGAGCTGTTGACCAGTCCCAGTGGCACCCGTTGCACAAGGAGAAGCCTGCGGCACAGCTGCAGACCAAAAGGAGAAGTGAGCAGCTTCCTTGGAAATGAGCTGTTGGTTTGTGGAGAGGGTGAAATAACCGATTTCCTTTTGTTTGTGTCTTTTCAGATAAAAAACCTAGGCATCGTAGGGCAGAGTCTCCAACACCAGACATCAAAGTAAAGAAGGACAAATACAACAAAGGTATTCTCAAACTGAGCCAAACGTAGTTTCGGGTACCCAGCGGCATGATTTCATGTTTTTTAGCTGTTTTAAGTCAGGACCACAGTCTAGCTCATGACTCCTGCTTCTGCTTTTGTCCTCAGCAGCTGAAATGTTGCCTAATCAGATTTATATGAAGTGAATGACTCGCACATTCAATAATAATCGACTCCTTTACTGTGGCTGGCTTCATCCTGTGTTCAGGTCAGAGTCCATCTGTAGTGTAGAGCACCGTTAGCACATCGCCTCGTGATGAGCAATACAGCTAGCTACATCCGTTTAGCTAGGGCTAAGATGGTTCCGTCTTTGGTTTGAGTCGTTTTATTAAAGAATAATATTTGAAGCTAAGTTGATTGGCTGCTTTGTGACTTTGCTCAGATGTTTTTGTCAAACGTAAGAGAAGCAAAAACACGGCAATAAAACCTAATTAGTTCACCACAGCAACAATGGCAGTATCATTTTTTGTTTAAAACGCAATAAGTTTTTATAATTAGAGTAGCAGAGTCAGCATCCCGAATCCTCCTGCTTGAAGCAGAGTCGGGACAGAAGCACGTAAAACTCCGATGGAAGGGGTAGCTCTCGGCTCTGCATATCTGTCTAAACTCATAACCATAAAACAAAAGTGCACAGGCAGTAATTCATGTCAGAAATGAGTTATTTATACAAAAATATACTGGAATCCTCTTCACCCTGTTGTACACAAGGTTTCTGGTAGTTCTGTCACTCAGCTTTGCATACTAGAGACTTTATATAACAATGCAATACTTTAACAAAGAGTAAGTAAAAGTTTATTTATAGAGCACCTTTCACAGATATAAATCACAAAGTGCTGTACAACATGATAAAGATCAGGGCAAATACCTCTAACCAATAAAAACATCCAAAAAACAATAGCAGTGATAAAGTAGAAAATAAAATCATGAGTATAAACAAAGTGAAGGTGTGAACCTGAACAAAGCCATCTTTTTGAAACATTTAGGGAGGGAACGCCTGGATGAAAAGGTGAGTTTTTAGATGATTTTTAAAGACCTCTAAGAGAGACGGAGATTTGAAGGTATAATTAAAAGAGCCTGTCTCATTCCTGGACAACAGCATGTGAGATCTGATGACTGAGAATTTTTAAAAGTAAAGACAAAAGTTCGGAGAAGGACTTTTCGTAAATACCGGTAAATGTGAATCAGTAATGAGCACAAAGGGAAGAGTGCAGCTTTGGATAGAAACGATTTGGGAACAGCTGAAATAGTAGATGTACATCCAAGTACATGACTGGTAAATAAAGTGCTTCATTACTAAAATATTAGGTAGCCGTAGGTGCACATAACATGTATGAACTCTTAAAGCCATGAATGAGTGGGACAGCAGTAGCTTGGTAAAGTGGAGCGGGATGTTCAGTCATCGGAAGGTTGCAGGTTCAATCCCGGCTCCCACCAAAGAATGCTGCTGTTGTGCCCTTGAGCAAGACACTTAACCCGCCTTGCCTGCTGGTGATGGTCTGAGGGACCGGTGGCACCAGTGTTCCTCAGGGCAGCTGCGGCTACATCGTAGCTCATCTTTACCAGCGTGTGAATGACTGATTGTGTTGTGAAGCGCCTTGGGGGGGTTGTAGAACCCTGAGACAGATACAGGCCATTTACCATTTGGCACACCGTGGTGTTGCTGTTGGGTCTTTTGAATGAAAAGTTTATTTGTTACATCAGTTGTTTTCAACTTGAACAACAGCGTGAGTCTTTTGAGCCTAAAGCTTGGTTTATGCTTGACGCATTCACTTTCCGCTTGGTGATGCGGCTCGCGGATGGAACGCGCTTCACAACTCGCAGCGTTTATGGTTCATGCGGCTCGTCTCTGCGGTGAGCCAATATTCTCCCAAACTGTAGGGGGCAGCATGGAGCTCTACAGCATGCATCCAACACTACACCATAGTAGAAGTAGAAATTACTGTTTACAACATGGCATTCCAGCGTTTCTAACAGCGTCCTCGTCTTTTCCGACAGTGCGAGCGATTTCTCTCCAAGAATTATTAACAACATGTTGATCACGGTGATCTCTGAGAGCTGAATCATACAAATGTCTGTATTTACGAACCTCTGCCATACTAGTTCTTGCCAGTCCGCCATGTTTTTCCGCGTCCGACCATCCACGTGGTTAGAAATTTTCCTAGGTGTGCGGTGCAGAAAGTTTGGGCCATGCGGAGGCGCGGTGGAGGTGTGTGGTTGTTAAAATGATGCAATCTCGCCGTGTGAACCTCGCGGACGCTTCAAGCATAAACCAAATCTTTAGCAGTGAGAGTCGTGTTTAAGAGACTTGTGACTTGACTCGAGGAGCATGCTGATTACTTGGACTCAGAGTTGTGAGGCAGAGCATGGCCGTGGGACAGAAAGGAGCAGGCGAAGCCGTGGGAATGACGACAGGTTCACACTGATCAACAGCTGGATCAGTCATCAGCGCTCTCTCCATATTAACAGGAGCGAGAGGAGAGGGGAGTCCGTGGGACTGAATGAGAAGGACATCTGTATGCAGATGTAAAATATTCAGGAAAGCAAGGAAAGCAATCCCCGATATTAAGCATCAAATTCTATCAATCAAAAATACAAAAATGAACGTGATTTTCTTTTTTGTATTTGGTTTTATTTGGATAGAAAAATAAAAATGTCCTTCTATAGGTGCCACCAGTTAAGGCAGAAAAGTGTAATTTTGTCTCCTGCTGACGCGAGTAATCCAGTCTAGTCTGGTTTTATAGGACGTTTGCAGGGACACACACAGATCCAGTTGCTTGTTGAGAAGGTGGTTTGTTAAGCGTTAGTTCATATGAATGAAGTTTAAGCAGAGGCAACGATCCTCTTATTAGGGAAACTGTCTCGACTTTTTGAAATATTCTCTTGTGAGAGCACGGAACAATGAACCTGTTATTTTCTGTCTCACCCACAAACGTACGGGTAAAGAATTAAAAGCACACTCTAGGTATAGTGAGCTGTAATGAGGTCACAGTTGACTGGATCTGCTGTTCCTGCCTGGTGCGCATTCCTGATGCACACCTGTCCCCGATGCACACCTGTCCTTGATGCACGCCTGTCCTTGAAGCACTCCTGTCCCCGATGCACACCTGTCCCCGATGCACACCTGTCCTTGATGCACACCTGTCCCCAAAGCATTCCTGTCCTTGATGCATGCCTGTCCTTGAAGCACTCCTGTCCCTGATGCACACCTGTCCCAGATGCACACCTGTCCCCGAAGCATTCCTGTCCTTGATGCATGCCTGTCCCCGATGCACGCCTGTCCCCGATGCACACCTGTCCCCGATGCACACCTGTCCTTGATGCACACCTGTCCTTGATACATGCCTGTCCTTGGTGCATGCCTGTCCTCGAAGCACTCCTGTCCCCGATGCACACCTGTCCATGATGCACACCTGTCCCCGAAGCATTCCTGTCCTTGATGCATGCCTGTCCTTGAAGCACTCCTGTCCCTGATGCACACCTGTCCCAGATGCACACCTGTCCTTGATGCATGCGTGTCCCCGATGCACACCTGTCCCCGATGCATGCCTGTCCCCGATGGACACCTGTCCTTGATGCACACCTGTCCTTGATGCACGCCTGTCCTTGATGCACACCTGTCCTTGATGCACACCTGTCCTTGATGCACACCTGTCCTTGATGCATGCCTGTCCTTGATGCACACCTGTCCTTGATGCACACCTGTCCTTGATGCACACCTGTCCCCGATGCACACCTGTCCCCGATGCACACCTGTCCTTGATGCACACCTGTCCATGATGCACACCTGTCCTTGATGCACACCTGTCCCCGAAGCACACCTGTCCCCGATGCACACCTGTCCTTGATGCACGCCTGTCCCCGAAGCAATCCTGTCCTTAATGCACGCCTGTCCCCAAAGCACTCCTGTCCCCGATGCACACCTGTCCTTGATGCATGCCTGTCCCCAAAGCACTCCTGTCCCCGAAGCACGCCTGTCCCCGAAGCATTCCTGTCCTTGATGCATGCCTGTCCTCGAAGCACTCCTGTCCCCGATGCATGCCTGTCCTTGAAGCACTCCTGTCCCCGATGCACACCTGTCCCCGATGCATGCCTGTCCCAGATGCACACCTGTCCTTGATGCATGCGTGTCCCCGATGCACACCTGTCCCCGATGCATGCCTGTCCCCGATGGACACCTGTCCTTGATGCACACCTGTCCTTGATGCACACCTGTCCCCGATGCACGCCTGTCCCCGAAACACTCCTGTCCCCGATGCACACCTGTCCTTGATGCACACCTGTCCCCGATGCACACCTGTGCCCGATGCATGCCTGTCCCCGATGCACACCTGTCCCCGATGCATGCCTGTCCCAGATGCACACCTGTCCTTGATGCATGCGTGTCCCCGATGCACGCCTGTCCTTGATGCACGCCTGTCCCCGATGCACGCCTGTCCCCGATGCACGCCTGTCCTTGATGCACGCCTGTCCTTGATGCACACCTGTCCCCGATACACACCTGTCCTTGATGCACACCTGTCCCCAAAGCACACCTGTCCCCGATGCACACCTGTCCTTGATGCACGCCTGTCCCCGAAGCAATCCTGTCCCCGATGCACACTTGTCCTTGATGCACACCTGTCCTTGATGCACACCTGTCCTTGATGCACGCCTGTCCTTGATGCACACCTGTCCCCGATGCACGCCTGTCCCCGATGCACGCCTGTCCCCGAAGAACTTCTGTCCCCGATGCACACCTGTCCTTGATGCACACCTGTCCTTGATGCACACCAGTCCCCGATGCACACCTGTCCCCGATGCACACCTGTCCATGATGCACACCTGTCCTTGATGCACACCTGTCCTTGATGCACACCTGTCCCCGATGCACACCTGTCCTTGATGCACGCCTGTCCTTGATGCACACCTGTCCTTGATGCACACCTGTCCCCGATTCACACCTTTCCTTTATGCACACCTGTCCCCGAAGCACACCTGTCCCCGATGCACACCTGTCCTTGATGCACGTCTGTCCCCGAAGCAATCCTGTCCCCGATGCACACCTGTCCTTGATGCACACCTGTCCCCGATGCACACCTGTCCTTGATGCATGCCTGTCCCCGAAGCACGCCTGTCCTTGATGCACTCCTGTCCTTGATGCACGCCTGTCCCATGGAATATTATTCGGCCTGTGTTTTTTTATTTAGTATTTTTTATACATTACTAAAATAGATATCAATAGAATACATAAATAAAATAGAACAAATTATTTATTTTGGTTTTGAGCCAAAAGAACAGACGATGATTCCACGTGTAAAACATACAAGAGGACATGACTGGGACAGCTCAACACCCCCAAGCTAACACAAGTGGCAAAAAAAAATTGCTTAAAATAAAATTGAAAACATTAATGTCACCTGTACACTTGGAAAGGCTTTGGGAAGTTTTGGTTATCAAGTTTGTCCCGTAATCTGACTTGATACAATGTGCTATCATTAGCATCAGCTACACACCCATACTGACATTAAACATCAATGTCATTTAAGTTTCTGGGTTCAAACGTAACAAGTTACGGTTAAAGTGGGACCTTGAACTTGAAGATTATTTTTGAGACTGCAGGACCTGTGTGACTTTGACTTGACTCAAACACTAAGAGATGGTGACTTCACTACAACACGGCTCTTACTCGTCATACTGTTATTAGCCTGGCCTAGTACACACATTAGGGGTTGTGCCGACTAGTCGACTTCACTGCTCTGTAGTGACTTTTGATGCCTTTCATAGACTAGTCGCTGTCACGTGATAATGACTGACAAGATGCAGTCCTCAGAAAAGACAGCAGGTGGTGAGCCCCTGCGTGTTGGGAGGCGACGCGCTGTGCCAGAGCGTTGGTACTGACACCCACCGTAAAACGGACATTTGACCAAATTGTGACCTTTACCCTATTACAATTTAACCTTCCCCTCACCCCCATCCTAATCTTAACCAGCTTGTGTATGCAGAACTCTGATCGTTGACGCGCTCCAGACATCTGCGTCCTGAGCACGGCCACAGTAACGTTATCACATTAGGGGTCGCCACCTCAAAAACAAATTTAACACGCGATCGTTCATGTCGGCTCATTTCCTTTTATGTTTTCTGTCTTTAATTTGTGCCTGATGCGTTTCGCTGCTGCGGAGCGGAGCGCATCACCTGTTTTGTCCTCCGGTGATTTCATCTCACCGGTGCGGCCAGTGCGCACTCCGCTGTTTTTGCGGTCGGTAGATCTTTTGGAGCTGCAGTTCAAAGGTAACTCATGAGGTGAATATATATGAACGCAGGTAGCAGTTTCTCTTTAGGATTGAGAGGAAATGCAGGAAGATAATAAACAGGCAGGACAGAAAAATAGTCAAATACAAACAAGTTAGTTTTTGTACCTGCTGGTTGCAACAAACAGACACCATTGAAGGTAATCAGAAGTGAGGAACAGAAAATGAAATAATTATTTTAACGTTTAGAGCAGCAGGAACTCCGAGAGGCTGCAGGCGCATCAGTGAGTTTGCGGCCGCTGCGCAGGGGGAGGGGGAAGATGGCTGAAGCGGAGCAGTAAGCAGAAACTACCGTTGTTAGAAGAGATGTGTTTAACTTAGAAAATGTGGGCGAAATTTTAATTGTCAAAAACTCCTGCGAACCAAGCCGCTTCAGGTGTATGACGTCATCAACGAGTTGGACACCAACTGGATGGTGAGTTGGGTTCTGGAACGGTAACTGGACCCCTGTTAATCGCATCAACAAGGTCCTCACAAATATATTAAACACAGAAGAGTTGTCTTTGCCTCGTCCCTCACCGCCGTGCATCGTGTGTTTCTTCCTCAGGAGGAAACACCCTTTACCTGTGGCAGTTCCTGATGGAGTTGCTTCAGGACAGACAAGTCTGTCCCCGTTTCATCAAGTGGACCGATCCACAGGCTGGGATCTTCAAGCTGGTTAACTCAAAGGCAGTGGCGAGGCTCTGGGGCAAACACAAGAACAAACCAGATATGAATTATGAGACGATGGGGAGAGCTCTCAGGTATGGCTTCCTAAAGCTCGGGGTAGATGGCAGAAACAGATGTGGATGCTGAGCCCCTCATCACCAAGAGAAATAGCACAGCTGTTGATCATTTGCTGTATAAAGTTGTGTGTATTTAGTGTTTATTAGTCAAACGTCTCATGAACCACTGAGCAGGCTTAGAGATGAGGTTAACCTTCAGCTCCATGAAGATTTAAAGATGCTTCTAACCAGTGGACACGCTCATCAGCTTTAATATAATTAGGGTTCTGATCATTTTCTGTTTTTCTATCTTAAAATCTGAGCTAATCTAAAGTTGTACTTGTGTGTATTCAGGTACTACTATCAGAGGGGCATCCTGAACAAGGTAGAAGGCCAGCGCCTTGTTTACCAGTTTACTTCTCTTCCCAAAGACATGATTTATATCACAGACAGAGATGGGATCAAAGAGGAAGAAGAGGACAGTCGTGAAAACAGTGAGAATGATGAAGGTGCCAGTGAAGATTCTGATAGTACCGTATCTAGTGGCCAGTCTGAGGAGGAGGAAGAGGAGGAGGAGGAGGAGGATTCCCAGCCACCGCAAAAGAAATTTCTCTCTAACCGCGTCACACCTGCACAGCGGACCAGGGCCACTCCCAGGCCTGTTCAGAGAGACACCGTCCTGCAACCTCCCAGCACCAGTTTGATCCAGGAGAAGCATCTGCCCATCGTGTCTGCTGAGATGCTGCGGACTCTCCAGAACCTGCACAAGGTCCAGTCCCTACAGCCGGCCGGTCAGGCATCCGTCTTCAAAACGGCGCAGCTGCTGGGGAGTCTGTGTGAGCGTCAGGCTGCGTCAGAGCTGGCTGTAGACAGGAAAGGTGAGCTGGGGACATCCGAGGAGAAGTCACCTGCTGGACTGAACACCCCACAGCTAGTGCCTCTTACAAGTGCTGATCCATAAAACCCCTCAAACACACAGATCTCCACTGACTCAGGAACAGTCACTCCTCTGCGGTAATGTCTGATCGCCATGCCTCGTGTTTCTTCTACGCAGAGAAGAAGTGTTGATCCAGAACTTTTGTATGTTGAAACATCCTAAATTAGAAAGAAAGACTGGATGAGTGCCTTAGTGGTGTATTTGTTTAGAGGATACCGGCAGGAGCCAAAATCTCACTGCAGTTTAACTGAAAGTAAACCCAGATAAAGAAATTCCTCCTTTTAATCTAATCCTTCTGTTTCTATTTCTGATCTGCCCCAGACACCAAAGACACACATGCACTGGAACCAGAAGCCTCCGCACCTTCTGCAGACACACACTCTGCCTGCACTGCCTCTCATGGAGCCTGGTTTAGGTTGAAATGACAGCACTGTACTCCTCTTTGCCTTTTCTACTCTTATTTTATTATCAGTCACATGCTGAGTCATTCCTTTGCCTTAAAAGCACCTTTGCACTAATATTTACTCCTGCTGTACTTTTCTTCTTGAAGTGCCTCCAAAGTTCAGCCCTGTCTCTTGTTTCCTTTGTGATAGTCTTGATGGTTTTTGAGGGAAAACATTCCACATTATATTATTATTGTTGTTGTTTATGACTGTATCATATTTGTATGTTAAAAACAAGGGATCATGTTTGTTTCTAGACGATTACTGCTGTTAAATGTTTTTGTATCTATGCCATGGGCCTTTTTGTGTTGACAATCACCACTACAAGTGGGTTATTTGGACGTTTTACCTCCTAAAGTCTTTGCATTGTCACTATTGTTTCTGCTATGCATGCAGCCCGTTTAGATGTTGCACATATGCGAGTCTCATACAACACGCTGAAGCCTTACTATCTCCAGACGTTGTATGTTAAATATTAAATGTGTAATAATACTTGTACTCTGCTGCCACTTTCCCCCTCAGGTGTGTAACTTTTTGTGCTGTAACGACTGAATTCAATCCACGGAGTAAAACGGCTGCTTCTTAATAATGAAGTTATTAGTTGTTTGTTTACTCCTGCCCTGGTCTTAATTTAGCTCCACAAAGCTAGATTTCAAAGTTCACCTCACTCCACATGAGAATGACACTAGTCAGGCTGAACTTGGTTAGAAAATGCTTCTCAGTGGTCGTGCCTTTACTCACAGGGAGCCTGTATGCAAAACCGCTTTCCCTTCATTTATCTTATATCCTGTGGTCATGCTGTCTCTCAAGGCTGGTTTGATGTTTGGGACAAGCTTGTAGCAGGACATGAGTTGGACATTTGCTTGTGCACAGTTCAGAGGTTTTTGCAATAAAAACTTTATTTTTCTGTGTGAATATTTCTCCCCACTCACGTTCTGTGATGTAGTTTATTAAAGGGACTTTTCGGACTTGAATTTTTATGCTCGTGATTGCCCCCTCAGGCCAAAAGCGTAACGGCAGCTTCAATAGTAGGCTCGTGCACGAGGCGCGCATGCTGTACGTGCACACTCCTTAACGAAAATAACAGCTGAGACAGTTCCGTGGGTGTGTGTGTGGCCCAGAGGACAGAGGACAGGAGAACGCGCAGCTAATTAATTAAATAATTTGGTTCTGTACCTTTCTCTTCAGCACAGCCGACAAAGGTTTATGATGGGTCAGTCCTCCTGCATGCTCAGATCTTTCCCTTCCCTTGCTTGAAAAATTGTTCCAAAATGAAAGTTGAACCCACATCTTTTTTATCCATGAATTCAATGCTGTTCGGCGAGTCTCAAATAAAAAATTGGGTGTCTTACTGTAAAAAAATATACCAGTAATGTAAAAAAGAAACTCTAAAACTATTTTCACACCCAGAATCAAACCCGGGTCTTCTGCATGGGAGTCAACCATCTTACAAGGTGAGCTACACACCAGTAACATTCAAAGTTTCTGTAACATTTATATCCTTGATGACAGCTGAAACAACGTCAAACCAAAGAACGGTTCGGAGTGAAAATGGCTATTTGCTAATTTGCAGGAAATATCTAGAAGAAAGTTATAAAGAAAGTAGCTAAGGGTCCTCAGAAATGTAGCTAGCTTTGTCACTAGGCGTTAGGAACAGCGACAAAGTGGCACTGCCTCTCTCTCTGCTGCTAAAGCTACTGATAGCAAATGCTACGGGCGATGCCTGAGCGTGAACGCGCATGAAGCAGCCTGCTCGACCCGAGCATCTCTCTTTTTCTGTGATTTTACAGAAAAACAGGCAATCACAGTAAAAATGCCAGGGCTCATTCTACAGGACCAGGGCATTGCAGGAGAATGTATGAAGAAGAAATGTATTATTTCTATACATGTTTTGACTGTCAAACTTCCATAATGCCCCTTTAACATCAGCAGTAAACTGCTGCTACTGTACTTTGTTGTGGTGAATGTCAGATCTTATGTGAAGTATAACGAAAATGGAATTTACTAGACTGCATTAGGTTCACCTGGTCTTGTGCTTATGTATCCGCCAATCACATGGCTTCAACTCAATGCGTGTAGTCATGGAGACGTGGTGAAGGTGGTTCAAAGTGAGCATCAGGATATCGGTGACATGGTGTTTGCACCAAACAGGCTGAGTGTTTCAGAAACTGGTGATTCATTAGAACTGTCACAGTCAACCAGCATTAGGGTTTGCATGAGAATGGTCAGACTGGTGTTGGATGAAAGCAAAGTGGCTCAAAAAACACTGATTCCCACCACAGTTTGCAGAACACCATCTCAGATCCACTCCATGGACTCCAGTAGCAGAAGACCGCCACAGGTGTTTCTTCTGTCAGTTAACAGGGAACTGAGGCTACAGTTCCCACAGGATCACCAGACGAAACTGGAAAAAGCTTTCATCAGATGGTCAGATCAGAATCTGGTGTCTCCCTACAAGAAAGCATGGATCCACCCTGCCTAAGGCTTCAGGCTGCTGCTGCTGCTGGTGGTGTAATAGTGTTGGTGGTGGCGGGTGCTCTTGTCCTCCTGTGGACCCCTCTGTACCACCTGAGCCTGGTTTAAACCCCACAGCCTATCTGAATATTGTTACTGACCATGTCCATCTCATCCCTTTATGACCACATGGACCCATCTTCTGATACTACTTCCAGCAGGATAATGCACCATGTCACAAATGATCTCTAACTGGTTTCTAGAACAGGACCATGAGTTCACTGGACTCCAATGATAGTCACCAGATCTCAGTCCAGTCCAGAACCTTTGGGTGCGGTGAAACATCATGTATGGAGCTGATGCTGTCTTGTTAGTATGGACCAGAACCTCTGAAGAATGTTTCCAACACCTTTTTGAACCAATGACATGACCAATTATGAAGAAAAATGAAGGTACCACTTGGTAATAGTAAGACATACCGCAGTGTATCTGAAATACTACAAGAAAAAAGTACCAAGATTAGCTACCAAATTATCTGCTGATTGATTTAATTGCATCAGCATACCCAGAACTCAAACCAACAACCCAAAGTGACCCATATTGGGTGGTTTCTGCTCAAGTCTTGTTCTCCATGTAAATTAATGGGAAATTGTCCCTGTCAATAAATAGTTACACAAATAAATAAAAACAACCATGTTGTCATTTTAAATTGTAACTAAAAAACAAAAAGTGATTTTTAGAATGCTCAGTGGAGAGTTGTGCGGCACCAGGTTGTAATGAGTCATCCACGCCGCTAGGGGGAAGAGCAGTCGCGAGCCGAGTGTAACCGGATGTTGACGAACCTTCTGTGGCGTTCCAGCCCTCACTTGCACCGCTATCGCGTTTCCAGCACTCATCTTCTAGAACTTTCTTGACAATTCAGAAAGCTCTTCACATCTGCGGCAAACTAATGGCAGCCGAACGGCAAGTTACATTTAATCCAAAACGCGTTTTCTGTGTTTATTTTACGTTAACTATTAGCCATTTAGCTCGCTAACGCTTGGTCTCTCTTTCGGTTTAGCATCTTTTCTGACAGCTTCATTGACGAAGATCCACAGAAAGCTCTGGAGGTAAAACATCGTGTAAACTGGTCGTTGTTGCCTTTTCCACAGTTATTCGACAACAGTGTTACTATATTGGCTTCTGAATGCTTTGATGTGTTTCGGGTTAGCATTAATGTAAGTGAGCTCATCTTACTGTTAGCATCACTTTGAAACTTAATAACACTGTTACGGTTTAATTAAACACATTCATGTTTCATCGCAACAGTCATGAATTTTTCTTCATTCTGAATATAAGGTTTATTGAAACCTAACGTAATTCTATCTTGAAGGAAACCGAAACCTAACCAAATGCTAGTTTTGTTTTTGTTTCGTAACACATTAGTTATTCTGCAGTAGTGGAAAGTGAATTAAACTACATTAGTATGTGGCTTTAACTATGTCTACAGACCTGATTTTATAAAGCGATTCATCTGAGGAACTGTGGTGTTGGCATGAGTGCTAGAAAAGTTTCTCAAAAGCTTCATTTGTCACATACTCATGTGCACATGTACATCCTGCTGTGACCGAGTCACCCTGTAAACTGCAACATTCAGCACAAAGAGTGGAATCTGCATGAAAATAAAATTGCTAAAATGAAAGTCAAATGCAAAAGAAGCCAGCTGAGTTCTAATTCTTCCTTACAGGAACTTAATGAGGCTCTGAAGGAAGAGTCTGACAAAGCAGAGTGGCTCTGTCAGCGAGCCTATGCCCACATACTCTTAAAGAACTACAGCCGTAAGTTCTCACTGTACTATCCAAATCAGACATGTGAGCTGCTGAACACATGCCAGGATTTAATCGTGCGGATCCATGATCTGTTCTCTAGAGAACAGAAGTTTCATCAGTAGTTTTGTACATTTGCCTAACAGATTGTCTTGAATCTCATCCTCAGGTGCTGCTGACGATTCCAAGAAAGCCCATCAGCTAAATCCTGGCCTACCATTAGCGTTCATGCGAACAGGGTATGTGCTAAAAAGGTGTATTGTGTGTTTGCTACTAAACCTTCACAACTAAACCTTATAAACATTCTATAAATAGGCCTCTGATCCCAATTCTCCCAACCTTTAATTTTCTGTGATTGTCTTATTCAACCATGTTATTTCTTGTCCACAGAATAGCAGAGTACCACCTGGAAAACTATGAGTCGGCACACGCAGCCTTTACACAGGGACACCAACTGGATGGTGAGTGAAGCTGACTTTGGCCGTAGTTTTATATTCCTGCTCCTGTTCCAGTCAGACTGATCTTGTGTACTTGAGTGGGATTTCATGTTGGGGCCTTAGTAATCGGAAGGTTGCAGGTTCAATCCTGGCTCCGGACAGAGAATTCTGCTGTTGTTTCCTTGGGCAAGACACTTAACCCTTAAGCCTGCTGGTGGTGGTCGGAGGGACCGGTGGCGCCTGTCCTCGGCAGCCTCACCTATGTCAGTGCGCCCCAGGGCAGCTGTGGCTGCATCATAGCTCATCATCACCAGTGTGTGTATGTGTGTGAATGGATGAATGATGCACTGTAGTGTAAAGCGCTTTGGAGTCCTTACTCTGAGAGGCGCTATACAAGTGCGGGTCGTTTATCATTTGAAGTTACATTGGCTCAATTGTAGCAGTTTCCTTAATGGCATGGCTGGGTTCCTTAAACACACTGTATTTCAGGATGAAGTTGAAGTAATACTGCACTATTGTACTATGGTGTGGTTCACTGAAGAAAAACATTTTGAATGATTATTTCTGATTATAATTAGTCACTCTGAGTTTTTTATGCAGGCCTAACATAAAAATAATCTCCTACGCCTATCTGCTGCATTAGTTTCTCAGGGAAAACACTAGGATCTGAAAAGCCTCACAGATCTATGTCACACAGTGTATTAGCATTCATGGACTCATCCATGGACTCACGACAGGGAAGGCTGTTTGTTGTTTTAATGTCCAAGAGTCAGCAGAAAACGTCCCGACCAACAGAAGCTAACCACTAGCATTAGCAACTTCAAAACCCTTTCAGGGTTGTGTTATTTTTGGAGATAAAGCATCCATGTTGAAAGTCAGTGGTAGAGTTGCATTTCTGTTATCCTGTCTGAGCATAGATGTCCAAATATCAGGAAAGAAGACTCCAAAACCTTCTGTCTGAAGCACAGCTGTGATGTGGGTAACTGCGGGTCCTGGTAATGGTGCACCAGTATGTTGTTTCCCACTGACGATGACTTACAAGGCATTTATTCCTACTAGAGACGGCTACAATTGTACTGATGAAATAAGTCACCCACACCTTTAAGAACCATAAAGAGATACCTGCTGTCCTGAAGCATCTTTTCACTCTTGTCCTTTTTACAATCTGTGAATTTTTTCCCAGTCGGATGAGAAATCTCATGAGATCAAACGTGAAGTTGAAGTAAACAGATATGTCGGAGGAGGAACATGCTGATTGGTTACATGTCTCATTCAACAGGCAGCATGCTCGTTACATCCGATGGTTACATCATAGAAAATCAGGCCAATTTAATACAACACATTTAAAAGCCCGGATTTATGATCGGAGCGGTCCCGACGTTCAGAGCATGCCAGAGCGCTCTTAACACACCACATCATTTAGGGTTATCCGATAAGATTATCTTTAGAGCCATTTCTGTAATCGTGCTATAAACACAAACACGGTCACAGCACTCCCACCCCTCCCATTGGCTATCATCCCTAGGCCTTGCCCCCCTGATATGGAAACCCAAATCGCCAGAGGAAACAAGATAGCGCTAAACACCAGTCTCCATTTTCTAAGTCCAAACATCTTTTGTTGCCCGTGACTTCAAATGGTGCTTTTCTTTTTGCGACTCTGGTAGTTTGTCCTAAAGTAGAAGTGGTAGCAGCCGGCTGGTTCTCCTTCTCTGATGTTAATGAGCAGAGAAGCTCTCACACCAGCGGTGTTCTGTTGCTAAATATGTGAGTGTGTAATGTGTGAGGACCCAGGGAAGTGCGATGGTTCAGTGAGACAGACAACCGGATCATCCAATCGTTGCTTTCAGACTGAGCCGTGTTATTGGTTGAAGTTTTTTGACAAATGCAAGAAAACCAATTCACTTAATTATTTTCTTTTTTTTTTATCGCCACAAAAAACAAGAACACTAACAATTTTGTCAGTTTGAACAATTTCTTAATATGTTTTTGCTTTAGTGCCACAGGGACAACTCAAACAGTCAACAACAATGCACATGATGTGTACCTATAATTTGTTACATTTAAAAAAATCTGAACTGTCATGTTTCATTACAATTTGCACCAATCTTACAAAATGTACAGGTTTTGTACCTTGAGCCACCAAATTCTGACTCCCACCATTAGACATGGTACTCCATTATGTTGGAAAAGTTACTGTTCATCACCAAACTGTTGTTGGATGGTTGGAGGAGTTCCTCAGGGATGGTGCGTAGGTACCATTTCTTATTCATGGATGTGTTCTGAGGCTAAACTGTGACCCGAGTCCAGAAACCCAATACATGTAGAGCAGCAGAAGCTCAGGAGGTTGTCCAGTAGGGATGTGAATCTTGGAGTAACTCACAGTTTGATTCAATTCCGATTCTTGGGGTGCCGATTCGATTCTCGATTCTCAATTTAAATCGATTCACAATCAGTATTAACAAAGAGTGTCAGCTCCAGGATGAACTACTTTGTTGTACAAGTTAGTTAAAGCTATGGGGCATTTTTAGTTGACTTTAAACTGGTCATGCTCCAAAAATGCAAATTTACGATGTAAACTAAAGTGATTCTAAAACTGTAAACAGAAACAATCTTTTGACCAAAAGGCAACATTTATTTTTGCTTCCCTTGTAAAATATAACAAATCTGTAGTTACCTAACAGTAGCTTTGAAAGTAATACGGTCAAATACTTTTCAAGTATGTGTAGAAACAAGTTACATGAGTAATCCTGAGTACTCATTTATCAACTTAGAAAATAAATATGAGAAAATCTCAAATTTCTGAGTATGGAAAAAATGACATTCAAGTGCCCTCTTATCAGCAGATTCAAACAAATCATCTCAATTTATGGGACCACAAACGTAAACGGAGTACTGACTCTCCTAACAAACATCAAAAAAGTGCTTCTCAGACCTGTAACATGCCAAATATTTGAGTTCTTGGAATCGAATCGGAACCTTTATAAATAAGAATCCCGATTCGGACTTGAATCGGTTTTTTTCAGCACCTCTATTGTCCAGTGATGGAAAGGTTGCAGGATCAATCCCAGCTCTCTGCAGGGAATTCTGCTTTTGTGTCCTTGAGCAATACACTTCACTCTCATTGCCTGCTGGTGGTGATCAGAGGGGATTACCTCTTACAGACTTTAAAGCCATAACTGTAATCTAGGGAACATCTCTGATAGCGACACATTACTGATCCAGTTGTGTGTTGTAGATAAATTTTAACTTCCCTAACTAAAACAGGAAAGCCACCTAAGCAGCATATTTATTCTTTTTGCAGTTTCTGACAAATCATTTGAAGTCTGGATCAAGCGGTGTGAGGAGATGATGGGGAGTAAGTAGCTCACTTCTTTCTTTCTGCATTAGTCTTCGAGTTGGCCCACATGCGATTTGAATCTGTTAGGTTTTATCTCCGATGATACACACATCTTTGGTGTTCGGGTGAATAAAACAAGATGGAAAACTTTCTGATTCATCAGTTGTTCGTAAACAAGAATGTGTTTGGCAGTTTTAGGTCGAACAAAGTTGAGAACTACTTCCACTAACTTAGTTGTATGTTTTCTTTAATTATTCAAGTTGAAGTTAAATGGCACAGTCAGGGAGCAGATCAGCCAGTCTGATCAAAACCAAGAGCACGCACACACACATCCGTGGATATTCAGAGCTGCTTAGTCCAATAAAAGATGCATGCCATGTCTTGGTGGCATGTGTTTGTGTTTGCCGGTGCTGCTTCGGTCCTCTGGATTATCAGCGAGTAAACAGGAACATGAGGTTTGACAAACACGCTTCGCACCCGCGTGCACACACACTCCCGAGAGCAGTGTGATTCATCAGCGTTAACGCTGCTGATGTTTGAAAACCCCAATGAGACAAACCCCCCTAAAAGCCTGTTCTCTCACTACACACACACACACACACACACACACACACACACACACACACACACACACACACACACACACACACACACACACACACACACACACACACACACACACACACACACACACACACACACACACACACACACACACACACACACACACACCCACGCACGCACGCACGCACACACACACACACCCCTACTTGCTCATGCACATGCCACGAGCAGTGTCTACTTCAGGCGACAGCGTGTTTACCACCAAGCAACACATATGCCACCTGGTTATTCCATCACGTGGCAGCTCATGCGTCTGACTTCACACGGAGACCAACAACTTCCTCCTCGTACCCCCAGCCCCCCATTTCAAACGCGACCTCATTAAGACAACATTAACACGCCTCCTATCACTTCATCTCTCTCTGAGCCCGCTCGATCAAATGAAGGCCGTGAATAATGGATGAAAGCACGCTGGTAAACGGCGCTCAGGCTTGCTTGGGCTCACTGGGCTTTTAGTGGGCGTGGATGGACCAGTAAACAAACTGGTGGCGAAGGCTTGGCTCTTTGCAGTGAATCTATTCTGATGATTGAGTTTTATCAGGCGGGTTAAATGGATTTAACTTTACCGCACCTGATATTTTTCTCCTCTGTTCCTCTCTCTGTCCCACAGAGCAGACACAAACCAGCAGCGCCGACATGGTGGGTTTCTTTGTGAGGCCACTTGGGGGCATTGTTGCTCTCAGTATCAGATTAGATCTGCACACGAAGCCTTATCAAGCTGCTTTTTAATGGTTCCTTCATTTGTTTTGTTTCACATGATTTTGCCTCTGTCATCCCCTCCCTGTGGCTCAATGACCCTGCAGACGCCAGCCGCTCCACCTGTTAAGTAAGTCCACAAAAACCCAACGGGTCTCCTCTAAAAGAGGTTGATGATGCATCGTAAATATCCAGTTTTGAAAATGTTTATTTTCGCGGATGCAAACCAGATTAATATTACAGATAAATCTGAATAAAATGATCTGTTTTATGTGGTATTGAGGCTTTTAAATCTCTTTCTTTCAGGCATGACTGGTATCAAACAGAGTCTCAAGTCATCGTCACGGTTATGGCAAAAAACGTTCCCAAGGAGGGAGTGCGTGTCAACTTTGCAGAAAAAGAGGTATGAAGCCACCCTGGAATGCAGCAGAGGTGGAGACAGCCTGTGTCTCACCACAGCGTGCGTGGAACAAAGATGGGCTAGCTCTGGGGTGTTTCCTCAGGGGGGCCCATTAGAAGGGCTTCTTACACATGTATACTCACATGCACACACACACACACACACACACACACACACACTCTCCCCACAGACCCAAACATGCCTCCAGTGGTGCCTTGTTAACATTGCCCCCAAAGTACAGATCTAAGAACAATTTACCCTTCCCAGTTTCTCCAACCTCCTAATTGTGTGTAGATGGAAGGCATAACTGATCTCGGATCAGCCGCAGAGCCCTTCAGGGATGTTGCTCCTTTCTTCATTCCTTTTTCTGTCTTCCTCTCTGTCGTGCCACTTGTCTCTCCCCCCTTTCTCTGAGGGGTAACTGTGGGGCACCCAGGGGAATGACTTTGTCTTTCCTAATAGAATAACAAACTGAGTTTACCCCATTTCAAAAGAAATAGTTCACTTGCTCCAAATAACAGTCACTCGTTAAGCTCCGACTGGTGCAGAGCACAGATAAGTTCATATGTTTCTTTACTAGGTCAGTATATACAAAAGAAGTTAGAGATGAAAGGCGGCGGTTCCACTTATTTTGCTCAGTGACTGGGTTGCTGCAGCTGTGTACCTACAGAACTTCAGCTGGAAATGAATAATCAGGCTTGGATAGTTTAATGGAAATGCCCCAAAGCAACTTTAGTTAACTTTCTAAGCTTTTATCCTCCATGAGAACTTAAGTTCTTTTGTTTTCAAAACTGATTCCTCTAAAAGGAAAAATTATAGTTTTATAAGAGAGTATTAGAGGAAGTGATGCATTGTTAAATCAAAGAAAATCATTTCTATAAAACCAGTAGCAAACTGGGCTGTGCCAGTTGGTGACCAGCTTTTCATCTTTTAAAAACTTCTCAGTAGGGATGGACAATATATCGGCATCAACATCGGTATCGGCCAATGTTAGTCATTTTTTTTAACACATCTGTATCAGTTTGATAAATAAAACCGGGACGATGTTAACAGCAGACATTTTTTCCACCTCGTCTCTATTTGATTGCCTTTGTCAGTGGGTGAGGGGGGAGATGTGTAATTGTTTAGTCATGTGAACCGTGATTGAAATCATCTCAAAACCGTAAATGTGTGTGTGTGTGTGTGTGTGTCTGTGTGTACATAATAACGTAAATTCAGCTTTAATAATTTTCATTCTATACAAAATCTGCAGATTTTAGAAGCATTAATGTCAGTATATTGGGGCACCATTAGCTCAGGTGGTAGAGCGGGTTGCCTCATGATCGGAGGGTCATGGGTTCGATTCCAGCTCCCGCCAGGGGTATCCTGCTGTTGTGTCCCTGGGCAAGACACTTCACCCAACTTGCCTGTGTTAGTGGTGGTCAGAGGGGCCGACGGCGCCAAATGGCAGCCTCGCCTCTGTCAGACCTCCCCAGGGCGGCTGTGGCTACAAGTAGCTTACCATCACTAGCAGTGTGTGAATGTGAGTGTGTGAAAGCGTCTTTGGGTGTCTAGAAAAGCGCTATATAAGTTCAATGCATTATTATTATTATTATATCGGTATCGGCAAATATCGGTTATCGGCCATAACATAGATCTTAAGCCCCATTCCCACCTGTACCGGGTCGGCCCGGGCCGGGTAGCCCCAGTCGGCCCCAGCCTGGCCCGGTTGATTCCACACATCCTTGCCTTAAGCCCATGTGGGCTGATTCTACCCACCAATCAGAGGCTTGCTCTAATGGAAGGTGTGAATTTGCTGTCAGCAGTGGGCGTGTTGGCCCTGGTCGGCCTGAAGCAGTACCCCTCGGGAAGAGGGCCGAGAATGAGCCTTGGTTGGCCCGGGAAAATTCCAGGCCACCCAGATATGTAAACAACCTATGCTACCCGGCCCGGGCCGACCCGGTACAGGTGGGAATGGGGCTTTAGTATCGGTATCGGCCCAAAAATGTCATATCGGTGCATCACTACTTCACGAAAAACGAAGCGTGTGATTAGGTCCTATTACTGCAGTTAAATAAATGAGCTGATCTCTTGAACAGATTGTTTCAAACATTTATGTTTATTTTAAAGGGTTGTTTGTCATCTAAAGGTTATTTTTTAAGAAGCACAGCCATGGCTCCCTTTTCCTGCCTGTAGGAAACCCAAACTTTACTTTAAAGAAGCTGTGCTTGTGGCACAGGCAGGAAGCAAGTGTTGTGTTTCCTCTACCAGTCCAGTCAGCTGAGATCTGCTCATTCTTCCAGTGTTTGGTCGTCTCCACCCCTGTACTAATCCAGCTAACTATCTTTGAGTTTCGACTTCCTCTTTGTTTTTAACTCATTCACTGCCATTGACGACTAAAGTCGTCGTTTTAGATCCAACCGTTCACTGCCAATAGTCGTCATTTGCATTTTTTTACTGTTTGGGCATCGGAACGAGCCCCCGTGCTGAGAGAACAAACATCTCAGCTCTGAAGCCGATCTTCATCCGCGTACGTCACACATCACGTGATCAGGAAGCAGAACATCCATGTGTTAGGAGATCTTTTTGGGCCGGTCCTGTAAAAAAAAGTGAGGCGTGGACTGGAAAAGCATCTGCCGATCACAATTCAACAACGGATTATGAAAGAACGTATGACGCTCGAAACACGCGGATTCTTCCTGATGTAAGAGGTGAGTCTCCGCTTTGTTTTGGTTCTTTTGGCGTCGACATCATGCTAACGCGCAACGTTCTGTGACTCTTACTGTAAAAATGGTGAGAAACGCCGATCAGGAAATGGCTGGCAGTGAATGAGTTAATTACCTAATGTCAACCAACCAATCATGTCCCATAATAATAATTCCAATGATTTCAGGCAGGCTTCAGGGTCAGCCTGGGGGAGAGGCTGAACAGCCATTGTGCAGGTAGAGCTGTATTAATGAGCCGTCTCCCTCTTATCTTCATGCACACCCGTTCAATTAGTCTGACTGACCATGGAACACCTTTGTTTTTTCCATAGATCTAATTTTCTTTTATTTAGTTTCATATTCTCCATCTTTAATTTTGTTAGCTACCTTTGGTGCACTCGCCATCTTTTTGCTAATTCAGGACCTGCTGTTTTTTTCACAGCTACCAGCTTCTGCGGGACCCCAGATCCATGGAGGGGTTCTAGAAAACACTGCTAGCATAAACTGCTTTGACATTTTTGATTTTAGAGGTTTTTTTTACATTTAAATGCCAGTAATTCACTGTGGAACTGTCATCTACTGCGATCAATTATCAGCCAGTCTGCCTTGTCTGAATTACATTGTTTATTTCTGATACTACTGACAGAGCTATCTACAACCAGTGAGATAACAATTGCCTTTATCCTTTCAACAAAAAACACTTCGAAAGATCTCAACTTACCACCTTAATTTAATAGAATTCCTTCTGACATTTTTAAGACATTTTAAGAGACCTTTACAAAATAAGTTGTAATGTCAACATCTCAGACTATCTTTACCTTAAAATGCACTAATTTTAGTTGCTGATCTCCACCCCAGCAGGAGATGTCACTAAAAAAATCCATGCAGCGGAAAAACAAAGAAAGTACACTCTAGTGTTAATTTTGTTGACCAAATAATTTTGTCTTTTATTTTAATTTTCTTCATGTGACGAAGGAATTTTCGCAGACAAAAACAATATAGCATTCAGTCAGAGGACTAAGACTAAATCTAAATTAACATTTATTGTCAAAATGAACACTGGTTCACTCAGATTTCACACTCAACCATTAAAACTGACAACTTCAGCACACACAGGTTTTTTACAGACAAGGAAATGCAACCCATTTCTTTAGATACCCTGGTAGATCTTACAACTGCTTAACCCTAAATACATAATTGTCAAATACATGGAAAAATGTTGCAAACATTTTGAGACATTTTACAGACTCTCAAATGCTGTATGCACTACAGTTGTAGCTCAGTGAGAAACCAACTTAAGGGTTTGAGCCAAAGTTAAAGCAGCGTCCCTCTAAAGTGACAGGACACTTGGAGGACCTGCTGCCACTGAGTGACAGGCTATTATAAGCTCTGTGACCCCGCCCCTCTGGTCACAGCGTGGCGGGACAAGGCGAAGATAAGTCATCGGATCGTCATTCTCTCCTCCATTGTTTACATATTATTTAAAAACAGGCATTCAGTAACACTAACCTTAAAGGTGCAGTGAGTAAGAATTTTACAGTGAAATTATCACAGCAACGTCTCAATCATGTTAGAAGGAAGGTTACATAGAAGTGAGTTCAAGTGTTGGTCAAAAACAAGTTTCCCAGGAATTACAGGTTCATTCTAAAACCCAAAGAAGATTCTGACAGACAAGCTGCTGCGGTTGTTGTTTCAGATACATACAAGCTAAACCCTTTTAGGCACGTCTTCCCTACATATATAAGAGATTTGAAATTAAGAAGAAGAAAAATTTGGTAAACAGTACGGATATATTTTCAATTCAATTTTATTTATATAGCGCCAAATCACGACAAGAGTCATCTTAAGGCACTTCACATAATAAACATTCCAATTCAGGTCAGTTCATTAAGCCAATCAGAAAAAATGTTTCCTATATAAGGAACCCAGCAAATTGCATCAAGTCACTGACTAGTGTCAGTGGCTTTACAGCAATCCTCATACTAAGCAAGCATATAGCGACAGTGGAGAGGAAAACTCCCTTTTAACAGGAAGAACCCTCCAGAGGATCCTGGCTCAGTATAAGCAGCCATCCTCCACGACTCACTGGGGATCAAGAAGACAGAGCACGCACACACGCACGCACGCATGCACGCACGCACGCACACACACACACACACACACACACACACACAGATAAACGAGAGGTAAACTTTATTGTATTTATCCTAGTGAATCTAAAATTAAACGGGTAAACTAGCAGTAGCACATCCAACGTCAAGGAAAGCAAACTTTTATTATCAGGAGAGGGAGAATGTTTTAAGTGGTTAGCAGCAGTGTGCTAGACGATGGCTCCCTCCATTAACCACCACAGCTCAGCAGAGCATCATTGTAGCTTCTTCTGGGGAGAAAAACACTTAGAGAAAAAATAAAGTTAACAGCTGAAATTGCAGAAAAGAATACAGTTAAAGAGCAGATTGTAGAAGAAAGTAGTAGAGTGAAAAGTGGTCAGTGTATCCTCCAGCAGTCTAAGCCTATAGCAGCATAACTACAGAGATAACTCTGGATAACCTAGCCTTTTTAGATGGAGGCATGTTGGAGGCAGGGCAAGGGAGAGCCGTCTTTACCGACTGTACACTAGGGTTGTCACGGTAACCGGTATAGCGGTAAACCCCGGTAAAAAAGTCTCGTCTCGTCTCGTCTCGTCTTCCTCCGCTTATCCGGGTCCGGGTCGCGGGGGCAGCATCCCAACTAGGGAGCTCCAGGCCGTCCTCTCCCCGGCCTTGTCCACCAGCTCCTCCGGCAGGACCCCAAGGCGTTCCCGGACCAGATTGGAGATGTAACCTCTCCAACGTGTCCTGGGTCGACCCGGGGGCCTTCTGCCGGCAGGACATGCCCGAAACACCTCCCCGGTGAGGCGTCCAGGAGGCATCCTGACCAGATGCCCAAACCACCTCAACTGGCTCCTTTCGATCCGGAGGAGCAGCGGTTCTACTCCGAGTCCCTCCCGAATGTCCGAGCTCCTCACCCTATCTCTAAGGCTGAGCCCGGCCACCCTACGGAGGAAACTCATTTCGGCCGCTTGTATCCGCGATCTCGTTCTTTCGGTCATTACCCAAAGCTCATGACCATAGGTGAGGATTGGGACGTAGATCGACCGGTAAATCGAGAGCCTGGCTTTCTGGCTCAGCTCCCTCTTCCCCACGACAGATCGGCTCAGCGTCCGCATCACTGCAGATGCCGAACCAATCCGCCTGTCGATCTCCCGATCCCTCCTACCCTCACTCGTGAACAAGACCCCGAGATACTTAAACTCCTCCACTTGAGGTAGGACCTCTCCCCCGACCCGGAGGTGGCAAGCCACCCTTTTCCGGTCGAGAACCATGGTCTCAGATTTGGAGGTGCTGATCCTCATCCCAGCCGCTTCACATTCGGCCGCGAACCTACCCAGCAAGAGCTGAAGGTCAGAGCTGGATGAAGCTAGGAGGACCACATCATCCGCAAAAAGCAGAGACGAGATTCTCCTGCCACCAAACTCGACACACTCCACACCACGGCTGCGTCTAGAAATTCTGTCCATAAAAGTGATGAACAGAACCGGTGACAAAGGGCAGCCCTGGCGGAGTCCAACCCTCACTGGGAACAGGTCCGACTTACTACCGGCTATGCGGACCAAACTCACGCTCCTCTGGTAAAGGGACTGAATGGCCCTTAACAGAAAGCCACCCACCCCATACTCCTGGAGCGTCCCCCACAGGATGCCCCTGGGGACACGGTCATAAGCCTTCTCCAAATCCACAAAGCACATGTGGATTGGTTGGGCAAACTCCCATGCCCCCTCCATCACCCTTGCAAGGGTATAGAGCTGGTCCACAGTTCCACGGCCAGGACGAAAACCACATTGCTCCTCCTCTATCTGAGATTCAACTATCGATCGGACCCTCCTCTCCAGTACCTTGGAGTAGACCTTTCCAGGGAGGCTGAGGAGTGTGATCCCCCTATAGTTGGAACACACCCTCAGGTCACCCTTCTTAAAGATGGGGACCACCACCCCGGTCTGCCACTCCCTAGGAACTGCCCCCGATGACCACGCAATGTTGTAGAGACGTGTCAACCATGACAGCCCTACAACATCCATAGCCTTGAGATACCCAGGACGAACCTCATCCGCCCCCGGGGCTCCGCCGCTGTGTAGTTGTTTGACTACCTCAGCAACTTCTGCCCCCGAGATCGGACAGTCCATCCCCAGGCCTCCCAGCTCTGGTTCCTCCTCGGAATGCGCATTGGTGGGATTGAGGAGCTCCTCAAAGTATTCCTTCCACCGTCCGACTATAGCCTCAGTTGACGTAAGCAGCTCCCCATCCCCACTGTAAACAGTGTGAGCGAGTTGCTGCCTTCCTCTCCTGAGGCGCCGGACAGTTTGCCAGAACCTCTTTGGAGCCGATCGATAGTCTTTCTCCATGGCCTCACCAAACTCCTCCCACGCCCGAGATTTTGCCTCGGCAACTGCCACTGCTGCACCCCGCTTGGCTATCCGGTACCTGTCTGCTGCCTCCGGAGACCCACAGACCAGCCACGCCCTGTAGGCCTCCTTCTTCAGCCTGACGGCTCCCCGAACCTCTGGTGTCCACCAGCGGGTACGGGGGTTGCCACCACGACTGGCACCGGCCACCTTACGACCACAGCTAGCAACAGCCGCCTCGACAATCGCAGAGTGGAACAAGGCCCACTCGGACTCAATGTCCCCCACTGCTCTCGGGACGTGGTCAAAGCTCTGCCGGAGGTGGGAGTTGAAGACCGTCTTGACAGGTTCTTCTGCCAGGCGTTCCCAGCAGACCCTCACTATGCGTTTGGGTCTGCCAGGTCTACGCGGCATGTTCCCTTGCCATCTGATCCAACTCACCACCAGGTGGTGATCAGTTGACAGCTCCGCCCCTCTCTTCACTCGGGTGTCCAAAACATACGGCCGCAGGTCAGATGATACGACTACAAAATCTATCATCGACCTGTGACCTAGGCTGCCCTGGTACCAAGTGTACCGGTGGGCATCCTTATGTTCGAACATGGTGTTCGTTATGGCCAAACTGCGGCTTGCACAGAAGTCCAATAACAAAACACCGCTCGAGTTCTGATCAGGTGGGCCGTTCCTCCCAATCACACCCCTCCAGGTCAAGCTGTCATTGCCCACGTGAGCATTGAAGTCCCCCAGCAGGACAATGGAGTCCCCTGATGGAGCACTATCTAGCACTCGTCCCAGGGACTCCAAAAAGGGTGGGTACTCTGAACTGATATTTGGCCCATAAGCACAAACAACAGTCAGGACCCGTTCCCCGACCCGAAGGCGCAAGGAAGCTACCCTCTTGTCCCCCGGGGTAAACCCCAACACACAGGCAGAGAGTCTCGGGGCTAACAAAAAGCCAACCCCAGCCCTCCGCCTCTCACCCGGAGCAACTCCAGCAAAGTAGAGTGTCCAACCCCTCTCCAGGTCTCGGGTTCCAGAGCCAATGCTATGTGTCGAGGTGAGTCCGACTATATCTAGCCGGTACCGCTCAACCTCTGCCACAAGCTCCGGCTCCTTCCCCGCCAGCGAGGTGACGTTCCATGTCCCAAAAACTAGTTTTCTTGTCCGGGGATTGGACCGCCAAGGCTCCCGCCTTGGTCTGCCACCCGATTCACATTGCACCGGACCCTTCATGTTCCTCCTGCGGGTGGTGGGTCCACAGTTGGACGAGCCCATGTATCCGGTTCGGGCTGGGCCCGGCCGGGCCCCATGGGCGAAAGCCCGGCCACCAGGCGCTCGCTCACGGGCCCCAACCCCAGGCCTGGCTCCAGGGTGGGACCCCGGTAACCCTCCGGGCCGGGTACTCCGACTCTTCGTTTTAACCGCCATGAAAGATCCTTCGAACCGTTCTTTGTCTCACCCTTCACCTAAGACCAATTTGTCATGGGAGACCCTACCAGGGGCACTAAGTGCCCCCAGACAACATAGCTCCTAGGATCATTAGGGCACTCAAACTCCTCCACCACGATAAGGTGACGGTTCACACAGATAAACGAGAGGTAAACTTTATTGTATTTATCCTAGTGAATCTAAAATTAAACGGGTAAACTAGCAGTAGCACATCCAACGTCAAGGAAAGCAAACTTTTATTATCAGGAGAGGGAGAATGTTTTAAGTGGTTAGCAGCAGTGTGCTAGACGATGGCTCCCTCCATTAACCACCACAGCTCAGCAGAGCATCATTGTAGCTTCTTCTGGGGAGAAAAACACTTAGAGAAAAAATAAAGTTAACAGCTGAAATTGCAGAAAAGAATACAGTTAAAGAGCAGATTGTAGAAGAAAGTAGTAGAGTGAAAAGTGGTCAGTGTATCCTCCAGCAGTCTAAGCCTATAGCAGCATAACTACAGAGATAACTCTGGATAACCTAGCCTTTTTAGATGGAGGCATGTTGGAGGCAGGGCAAGGGAGAGCCGTCTTTACCGACTGTACACTAGGGTTGTCACGGTAACCGGTATAGCGGTAAACCCCGGTAAAAAAGTTGACAATAAAAATAACCGTCCAGTTTTTAAAAAACTATATTATCTCGGTGGGTTTACCGTGGCCGCGGTTTCGGCGCGATGACCCTTACCAGCCACCGTCGCTTCAGCTGAAGTTCCCGCTGCGCGCACACGCACTTTTTAATTTGCAACGGCACCAAAACTTTGAAGCTGAAATAATGGCCGAAGGAGGCGACGGCAGCGCCCAGGACATCCATCAGCCCTCAAAGAAGACTAAATCGGAAGTATGGGCATATTTTGGATTTCTGAAAAATGCTGAGGGACAGTTAATAGAAGACGGCTATCCCGTTTGCAGAACGTGCAGGAAACAAGTGTCTGCAGAAGGCAGCAACACTTCAAATCTCATGGCACATCTGCGTGACCATCACCCACGTCTCCACAGCCAGTGCAAGGTAAGATAACATTAGCATTTTAGCTTAAATGCATGACGCGAGGACTTTTGGTTGAGGGAGAATGCAACGAGTCACTATATACTGCAGCCGCAGCGTCCTCTGCCAGCATTTAAACCTTGTCACGGACACCCTGTTGCTGGATGAAGCATCTTATTTGTTGATGAAGAGAAATATACAATTAGTTCCTTGTCATGGATTTGTTTACTTATTCAATGCCATTTATACTTGAACGTTTGGATTTGATTACATAGTGTAGTAGTTATTTTAGTAATTTGTTTAAAGTGGCTATTTATTTTAAATACATATTTTTTAAGGTTGACTTGTACAGTGCTCAAGTCAAGTGTGGACTGGAGTTTTAGATTTTCATTTTGATAATGAAGAAAACAAGTATATGAGAAAACAAGTGGTGTTTCTTTGATTTGTTTACATATTGTTTATGTTTTGAATGTTTGGATTTGTATAATTTAAACCTGCACTGACTACTGTAACAAGTTCCAGAAAAATAAGCTATTTGTTCCTTTACTTGTGAAAAGTTGCACTTTTGCTAAGGCTTTGTGTTATTTTAGGTTTAATAAACACTGTTAAACCTTTTCAGAACTATTTCAGTTTGTGTAGAACAGGACTATCAATGCTTTCTGAACATATGCAACACCGTTTAAAAAATACCGCGATAATACCGAAAACCGTGATAATTTTGGTCACAATAACCGTGAGGTTAAATTTTCATACCGTGACAACCCTACTGTACACTCCACCTCCCTCTACTCCCCCACTTGTCCAGATCTAAGCTAACATCAGATTTTAACCATAGGCCCTATCAAATAAAAATGTTTTAAGCCTAGTCTTAAAAGTAGACAAGGTGTCTGCCTCACGGACTAAGGCTGGGAGCTGGTTCCACAGGAGAGGAGCCTGATAACTAAAAGATCTGCCTCCCATCCTAATTTTAGATATTCTGGGAACCACCAGTAGACCTGCAGTCTGAGAGCAAAGTGCTCGGTTAGGAACGTATGGAACAATCAGATCACTGATGTATGATGGAGCTTGATTATTAAGAGCTTTATATGTGAGAAGGATCTTAAAATCTATTCTGAATTTAACAGGTAGCCAATGTAGGGAAGCTAAGACAGGAGAGATATGATCTCTCTTTTTAATTCTCATCAGAACTCTAGCTGCAGCATTTTGGACAAGCTGAAGACTTTTAACTACATTCTGTGGACTTCCTGAGAGTAATGAATTACAGTAATCCAGTCTTGATGTAATAAATGCATCAACTAGTTTTTCAGCATCACTCCTGGAAAGGATGCTTCTAATCTTAGCAATATTACAAAGGTAGAAAAAGGAAATCCTACAAACCTGTTTAACTTGGGATTTGAATGACATGTCCTGATCAAAGATAACACCAAGGTTCCTTACTTTGTTCTCGGAGATTAATGTAATGCCATTCAGGTCAGGTGATTGACTAAGCAATTTCCTTTTCTGGATTTCTTGTCCAAAGATGAGAACTTCCGTCTTGTCTTCATTTAAAAGCAAAATGTTTAGAGTCATCCAATTGTTTTTTGTCCTCAAGACAAGCCTGTAATGTACCCAACCGATTAGGTTCATCAGGGTTAATGGATAAATATAGCTGAGTATCGTCAGCATAACAGTGGAAGTTTATCCCATGCTGTCTAATGATTTTACCAATTGGGAGCATATATATAGTAAAAAGAATTGATCCAAGCACTGAACCCTGTGGTACTCCACAAGTAACCCTGGAGTATGAAGACGATTTGTCATATACATTTACAAAATGAAATCTATCAGACAGGTAGGATTTAGACCAGCCTAGCGCTGTTCCTTTGATCCCTACAACATGTTCAAGCCTTTCTACAAGAACATTGTGATCTACTGTGTCAAAGGCAGCACTGAGATCTAACAAGACTAGAACAGACACAAGATTCTTATCTGAGGCCATGAGAATATCATTTGTAATTCTCACTAATGCAGTTTCAGTGCTGTGATACTCTCTAAAACCAGACTGAAATTCCTCAAACAGATCATTAGTGTTTAAATGCTCACATACTTGGATGGCTGTAAAGTCACTGAGATGTCATTAGTGGAAAGTAAATATAAATGGAGCTAAATATGTTACTGGTACTTTTACTATCATTCTGTTGTGGAAAGTCAGCACAAATATTCAGTGGAAACTTTAAAAAGCTGCATAAACCTTCATTATTTTATAGTGGGCCTGTCTATATTTATGAAAATCAGTTGATTGTTTAAAATAAAGTGCTGTTTAACACCATCAGCAGTATCGTCTCTCCTGCCTCTCCTACAGCCTCCATCCACTCTGTTGCAGACTGTGAGAACTTTCTGTCTTTCTTTGTGGACAAAGTCAATAAGGTTAGATCTAGCATCTCTCCTTCAGCCTTATCACTGCCTCTCCCGACTCCAACCAGGCTCGTCATCCTAGATAGCTTTGCTCCTGTTTCTTTACCTGAGTTAACCAAACTAGTTAACTCTTTGAAGACCTCTGCATGCCCCCTCCATAGCTTACATCTTACATCTTTGTTTAAAAGTGCTTTTCAGTCCATCGGTCCCAGCGTGCTCTCTAGAATTAATGCCTCTCTGGTCTCTGGTCAGGTCCCTGCTTACTTTAAAAATGCTGTAATCAACCTGCTTCTTAAAAAACTTGAGTCTTGACCATTGACATACATATATGGACAATGGGTTTCCATAGGCTCCAATAATACGTTTTTGTACTAAAATGGGAGGGGGCCACCACCGCCATTTTGACCGTGTCACAGGTTCCGTCAAGCCCAGACAATTCCATAAAAGGGAAGAGAGGTGGAGCTGTGGGTGGGGCTGCAAGGCTGGGATCAACTGACGACACCCGGTCGAACTAGCTACAAGCTAACCTGAAGCTAACCCAAAGCTAATGCGGAGGTGGGAGCTAAGCTTCAACCCATTTTGTAAAATGCAGCATTATGTTAAATACACTGGGGTTTACCCTATTACATTTAAATTTCATGGTTAAACAGTACATGTTAAAATCTAAGCTCAGCTCGGCAGCGACCTAAAATACATAAATATAATTTTACTTACTGAAAAAAATAAAGTGGAGACTCCTTGGACGCTCTATTAGTGCAATTAATGCCACAGCAAGTCATTTTGTCCAACAATTGCACAAATAATATCCAAAGAAGAATACACAAACACAGAGACTCAAAATCCCGGAGCAATTTCCAAGCCAGACCGAGGCTCTACTGAGGCCTTTCCACGGAGCTAGCTCTGTGGTCACGTGGGTCGGATGCTCATTAATTACACAGAATTTTAGGCTTTTAATACACAAACAGAAGAGTGAGAAAAAAATTCACCCCCTCAGAGTTGTCATGAGTGTAAACTAGATAATTTAAACCAAAAACATGTGTTGGTACCAGGCTGTAAACATGTTTATTTCTGCTGTGAAATTGGTATTTTTAACATGGGAGTCAATGAGGAATTGCTCGCTTCTGACACCAGCCCCCAGCGGATGAGGGTGGAACTGCAATTTTTGGTACTTCCGGGTTGAGACCCATTTCAGAGCCGCATTGTGGGGGCTTGGTCTTGACCCCTCTCTCCACAGCAGCTTCAGACCCATCTCTAAACTTCCGTTCATCACCAAGATCTTGGAAAAGGTTGTGGCTAAACAACTCACAGCTGCTCTTAATGAACATAACATCTATGATAGCTTCCAGTCAGGTTTCCGTAGAGCTCATTCTACTGAAACAGCTCTTCTTAGGGTCTCTAATGACCTTCTGACTCACAGTGATGCAGGGGACTGTTCTGTTCTGGTCCTGCTGGACCTGACTGCAGCCTTTGACACTGTTGACCATCACCTGCTACTGGAGAGGCTGAGAGACGGGAAAGGCCTATCAGGATCTGCTCTGGAGTGGTTCTCCTCTTATCTTTCTGAGTGCTCCTTTTCTGTGGCCGTCTCCAAGTTTAGGTCCTCCACCACCTCTCTTACCCATGGTGTCCCACAAGGTTCTGTGCTGGGGCCTCTGCTCTTCCTCCTCTATCTGCTTCCTCTTCAGCACATCCTGAGCTCCTTCAAAGGAATCTCCTACCATCTTTTTGCAGATGACATCCAACTGTACGTCTCCTTTAAGCCACATGAGATGTCTAAGCTGCAGCTTTTACACACCTGCTTAGACTCTATCAAAACCTGGATGGCTGGGAGCTTTCTTCAGCTGAATGAAAATAAGAATGAAATCCTCATCTGTGCCCCAGACAAGCTGGTTCCCAAAGTCAGAGACTCTCTTGGTCAGCTTGCTTCTCACACCAAACCTTCTGTCAGGAATCTTGGTGTGACCTTTGACCCAGCTCTCACCCTGGATTCTCATGTCAGTTCTCTTGTTGTCTCTTCCTTCTTCCATCTCAGGAACGTTGCTAAGCTGAGTCCCATTCTGTCCCGCTCTGAACTTGAGACAGTTCTCTACACCTTCATCTCCTCACGCTTAGACTACTGTAACTCTCTTTTCACGTGTCTGAGCAGAACCTCCCTGAACCGTCTACAGGTGGTTCAGAATAGAGCCCTGCACGGGCCTAAAATCTGAGCCCGTGTCCGGCCCGGCCCGAGGGGGTGGAGCCCCAGCCCGACCCGGCCCGAAAAGGTTTTCAGGATTCTCTGGCCCGGCCCGAGCCCAAGCCCGACTTTTTTTAACCAACTAAATGAAAACAAAGTGCCTCAATCCTGACCAATGTGTTAAAAGACGTGCAGGATCCGAGCGCCGCAGAAGCGCATGCGGGAAGCTTCTTGTTTGGTATTTTTTCACATCCTGCTCCAGTGTGTTGATTCTGCATGTCTTGGGTTAAATCATTACCCCAGAACATGACACTTCTTCCCACTGAAGCGAGTGTTTTCCAAGCCCTGTCTCTCAGAGAGACTTGTCACTTAGAAAATGTTCCCTGATTATGAAACTTTGGCTGAATAGCGCTTGTTCCTGTCTCCAATGTGGCGACGCATCCACGAGCCGTCTGAGGAGAAGCCCAGAATCTCACATCCTCTTCAGCTCATGAGCGCCTATGATTACGAACAAGCGTGACCCAACACGGTCTCACAGTAAGACTGGGTTGGAACTGTTCAGGTTTACGCAGACAATCTTCACATAGAATTGACTTACAGATATAAAATTAATTCAGTAAAATATAAAGCATTTTATTTAAATATCCATTCATTATTTTACAAGCACAGAGAGCCGCATCAGATGGATGGAAGAGCCGCGGGTTGCCGATCCCTGCTCTAGTTCAAGATATCATTAAAATTCCAAAAGTGCTGAAAAGATTAAAAATGGGGCTTTCCGTGCATATACAATACATAACGGTAGCCACCGGGATTCCCTGTCTTGAGCGCAACAAACCACAACACAGATTCAGAGACGTGCTGAGTTTGTCATCCAAAATGCTCCGTTTTATAACTTTTGAATGGCTGATCAGATTCAAATAATTCCAACGGTTCCTAAAAGTACATAAAAGCAGCTTTCCAACGATCTATAGCATGAAGCAATCAGAGTTAGAGAAAATATCGCTACGAGGGGAAATCCTGCTGTACAGCCTGATTGAAACGGAGCTCAGCGCCGCGGTGAAAGCGGATAACCTATAAAATGACATGTTGAGGACGCAAACTCAATACATCTCTTTTATTGTGAGGTAATAATTTCTCCGAGTTTTGCGGTTGCGGGCGGGAGTAGACATGCACGCTGCAGGTGCGGGCGGGAGTGTAACACACACCTTGCGGTTGCAGGCGGTAATGGTCAGAAATTCAGCAGGAGCGGGATGAAGAAAACAGTCCCGCGCAGGGCTCTACTGCTGCGTTTAAGTGTTTTAATTTTTTTAATGATTTCGATTAAAAATAAAGGCGCCCGGCCCGGCCCGTGTCCGAGGTAATTGCACAGTCGTTGGCCCGAAGCCCGGCCCGAGGGCCGTCGGGCCGGGCCGACCCAAGGGCCTAGGGCTTCAGTGCAGGGCTCTAGTTCAGAATGCCTGTGCTCGGCTTCTGACCAAGTCCTCCAAACACACCCACATCACCCCGCTTCTCCTCCAGCTTCACTGGCTGCCAGTCAACTTCAGGGTTCATTTCAAGATCCTGGTTCTGGTCTATAGGGCCTTACATGGGCAAGCACCGTCTTACATTGGTCATCTTCTTAGTCCCTACACCCCCAGCAGGTCCCTGAGGTCCAGTGATCAAAGCCTACTGGTTGTGCAGCACCAGGCTAAAGACCAAAGGTGACAGATCATTTGCTGCTGTGGCCCCCAGACTCTGGAACTCTCCCCCTGAGCCTGAGATCAGTGGACTCAGTGGTCTCCTTTAAAAAGCAGCTGAAGACTCACTTGTTCAAGCTGGATTTGAATGACCTTCTTCAACCACTCTCTCTTTATTCTGCTCTCCCCACCTATTCCACCTTCCTCGTGATCCACTGATTTCCCTCTGTCCTATTCACTCTCTCTCTTTCTTAACATATGTGTAATCACAATTATCTATTTTTTGCTAATTTTAAATATATTTTAACCATTTTCTAAATTCTTTTTTATATTTTTATATTTTTTGTTTTTCCTGAAGCGCCTTGTGATTTTTATCTTGAGAGGCGCTATAGGAATGATATTTTCTTCTTCTTCTAAAGTTACTCAGAGCCACAGTAGAAGGTCCAGCCTGAGTTAAGCTGTGGTAACTGGAGAGGAACAGAGAAACGGCATTAAAGCTTTTGCTGTTTGCTTATTCAAGTTTAATTCAAATAGAATATATAAGACATCAATGATATAATGCTTTTATTTATATTTAACAGTCATGTTAGAGATAAAATGCAGAATAGTTTATTTTAAAACCATTTTTACATTTTCTTGTTGCATTGAAGCATCACGTCCCACCGTGAGTGGCCTCTGTCCCACTTTTGGTGAGTTGGGATCTGGTCATCCTACTGAAAAACGATTACAGTAATTTGGAATATTTTCAGATGTTTATATGTTTGGTGTTCTGTGGATTAGTTTCATAATAATTGTTAATTATTATTAGATGATCTCTAATCATTATCTGATCAGTTCTGTCAGTTTATTATATTTAGCTCTCTTGAACAGTAGGACTGGTAGAAAATAACTAGCAATTTGCAAAATAAATCACATAACTTTTTTTTATTATTCTCAATAAAATAAATGTAAAGAATAGAATCTGCAGCACACAAGCACCTTGTTTGGGGGGTAAATTTAGTGTCACTTTTTTCACAGCCTCCGAGTTTGCAGGTATGAAAAATAGATGCATGCAAACTAGTAAAATAATTTTTTGTTCTTCTATGCGCACGGCTTGCATTTTTGTACCATGTGGCTTCACGTATTATTGCTACAGCCTCGCTGTCCCGGATGCACGTAACCCGTTAGGAAGTAGAAAACGAAGCAATGCAGTATGTAAAAACAATATATGAGTGTTTAACCGTTGATTAGTTCTTTGCGATAAAGTCTTAATTTTATTTTTAGAAAGTCTTAAGTCTTGAAAAGTCTTAAATTTAATTTTGAGATCTCTGCATATACCCTGGATGTAGTCTTTGTTAACAGTCTGTCTAGAGCCCTGCACTGGAGCCCTAGAACTACGGGTTGGCTTCGGGCAAACGACTGTGTAATTACCTCGGACACGGGCCGGGCCGGGCGCCTTTATTTTTAATCGAATTCATAAAACAAAAACTGAAACACTTGAACGCAGCAGCACCTGCCTGCTTCTCACGCACCGGCACCTGTTAGATCAGTTAAGGTCTGTGTGGTTTATAAATGCGCCTATATAAATGAATTCTCAAACTGCTTATTGAAACATGTGCCCCTATTCTAATATGCCATTTTATGTCCACTTTGATGTCAGAAACCATTCGTTTATTCTCATGAAAACGGCAGCATTCTACTTTTCTGTGAATCATTTCTCTCTGCAGTTTAAAAAAATACAGCATTCATTGCTGTTTTTTGTCCTACCTGGAGAGCGCATTTTCAGAGCGGCATATTAAATTTACAAACACATCCAATTGATATAGTGTTCGTAAATTTCATCTGCCGCTCGAAAAATACGCTCTGTTAGGAAAAAAAAGCTGCATTGAATGCTGTTTTTTTTTGTTTGTTTTTTTACTGCAGAACACTTCTCACAGATAATTAGAATGCTGAGCATTCTATCACGCTAAAACATTATGAAAGGTTAAAAAAAAAGAAGTCGGGCTCTGGTCGGGCCAGAGAATCCTGAAAACCTTTTCGGACCGGGTCGGGCTGGGGCTCCATCCCCTCGGGCCGGGCCGGACATGGGCTCAGATTTTAGGCCCGTGCAGGGCTCTCAGTCTGTCCCTTCTCCATTCTTCCTGGTTCCAGAGCCAATCATATTTGGGCCAGTAGTCTTCTATGGCAAACACTGCTGTGCCTTCATTTGAAGACAAAAAGAAAGAAAGAAAACAATCATTTATATAGCACCTCTCAAGATAAAAACCACGAGGCGCTTCACAAAAACAAAAAATCCATGCATAAGGTATAAAAAATAAATTTTAAAATTACTATATATATATTTATAATGACAAATAAATAATAATTTTGATTAAGAAATGTGAGGAAAGGGAAAGAAAAAATTAATAGGAAAGAGGAGAGTCTCTGACTTTGGGAACCAGCTTGTCTGGGGCACAGATGAGGATCTCAGTCTTCATTCAGCTGTAGAAAGTTCCCGGCCATCCAGGTTTTGATAGAGTCTAAGCAGGAGTGTAACAGCTGCAGCTTAGACATCTCATGGGGCTTAAAGGAGATGTACAGTTGGACGTCATCTGCATAAAGATGGTAGGAGATTCCTTTAAAGGAGCTCAGGATGTGCTGAAGAGGAAGCAGAGGAGGAAGAGCAGAGGCCCCAGCACAGAACCTTGTGGGACACCATGGGTAAGAGAGGTGGTGGAGGACCTAAACTTGGAGACGGCCACAGAAAAGGAGCGCTCGGACAAATAAGAGGAGAACCACTCCAGAGCAGACCCTGATAAGCCTACCCAGTCTCTCAACCTCTCCAGTAGCAGGTGATGGTCAACAGTGTCAAAGGCTGCAGTCAGGTCCAGCAGGACCAGAACAGAACAGTCCCCTGCATCACTGTGAGTCAGAAGGTCATTAGAGACCCTAAGAAGAGCTGTTTCAGTAGAATGAGCTCTACGAAAACCTGACTGAAAACTATCATAGATGTTATGTTCATCAAGAGCAGCTGTGAGTTGTTTAGCCACAACGTTTTCCAAGATCTTGGAGATGAACGAAAGTTTAGAGATGGGCCTGAAGCTGCTATGGAGAGAGGCGTCAAGACTCGGGTTTTTTAAGAAGTGAGTGGATTAAATCTAATCATCTTACTGTATATTAGGGCTGGACGATATAGAAAAAAAGCTTATCAATAGGGCTGTAGCGAAGCCTCAATGACGTCGACGGCTCAATTCTAAAAATTCGTCGACATCAGATCCGGTAGTCGACGCACCGCGCCCACTTATTGCATCCCCAGGAGTTTGTAAATAGAGGAGGAATCTGCCTGTTTTCCCTCTAGTTCGCCCTCTTCTACGCCTTCACTAACATTTCCGCCAAATACCGAAGACCCGGAACAATGTCCGTCCGCTGCTAGATTCCTTTCCTGTTTTGTCCGCCTTCGTCTCCCGGCAACGGACAACAACTTCCGGGGTCAGATGCGCTGCTCCGTCTCTACTGCAGATGTAGAAAATCACCGGGAGCGTTTCTCCCTTCATTAAGGAGCTTCTTTCAGACATTAGGAGAGCTGTTTTGGTGGTAGCAGTCTCTCCTCCGAGCTGGTCTGTTTGCTGCTGGGTATTTTGGTTTATTTAAACTTGGTAACTTGAACTTAACGTTGGTAAAGCTACTGTTAGCATTTTCGCTAACAGCTTCATGCGTTTGGATAAGCTGTTACGTTTAGGTTTAGAGCTTTTTGTGGTGTAGATCTCCCTTTTATTACATTTGGAATGTTGTGAGTTTTTGGTTTAGTTTAAAATATCACCTTGAGTTTGGTTTAACCACCCAGTTTAGAGTTTGGACCTTTGGAGATTCTTATTTTGGTCCAGAACCCTGTAATCTTTGCCCAGTGGGACATCCCTACTTATTTGTACTTTTGTTTTAATTCCCCACAGGCAGAATTAGTTTTATTATTCCCAACCTGTGGATGGAAAGATCTTATGTTTTTTGTAGTTGTAAATAAACCTGATCATCATTTTAACTTATAAATCCCGTTATTGTCCCTTCCTTTTTGCACACGAGCCAATCTCCCCAGGAAGGGTTGTAACACCACTCGCCTCACGCACATAAGTGACCAAAATAAAGCAGCGTGGAGACACTCTCCACGTCTCCAACCACCTCTCAGGCAGCAGCCTGCACTCCCAATTTCTACACGTCACCAGAACATAACCAACCGCAACACAATAAAAGCAGTGTTATTAAAAATGGAAGGCCTGTAGTGTTTATTCTCTTACAGTAATAATTTATCAATTTTCTGAGGAATTTATTAGAGATTTTTTGGTTTTTATTAACTGTGCAATAGAAAAATAATCATTGCAGCTGACCCTTAGCACCCGGGTCACAGACTTTATGAGCAGTTCCCCTCAGGCAGGAGGTTACGGTCCATCCGGACCAGAACCTCCCGCCATAAGAACAGCTTCTTTCCATCTGCCGTTAGACTTGTGAATAGATTATAAACACACAACCATGCTCGTCTTCTCTACCCGACACAACGTCACCTTATCGGCCATGTTACCATTACCTGCCATTTTTTATAGCTGAAAGTTTTTTTTTATTATATTCTATTTTTAATCTTATTATTCATGTTATATGTAGCACATTAGTACCGAAGCAAGTTCCTAGTTTGTGAATTGTTTGTTCACTGACAATGGCAATAAACCTATTCTGATTCTGATTAGATTAATTGTCTAAATAGTCATTAGAATAGTCGACTATTCGATAAAATAATCGTCAGAATAATCGTTTTAAAAATAATCGTTTACCCCCAACCCTACTTATCAATAAAAAATAAATCATATTGATTGATATCAATCATTATTAAGAACTAATTTCTTCAACCTCTCCTTGCTGCAACATCTTGTTAAAGTCTTGGTGACGGAGCGTGCTTGGGTCTTTGTTTTTGATTGGTTGGGTAATGACACTAGTATGAAGCTATCCAACAGGCTATAATGGAAAAAGGAAACTTTATATTGAAGTTTTCATTGATCCACTTTTTTTTCTATTGAACCACGTGTCTATTGATCAATATATATCGGTATTAAATTATTGTCCAACCCTACTGTGTATGACTCGTCTTCACTCGTCATCTAGAATCTTCTGGTGCTGATTAGTAGCTGGCAACAGAGCGGACTTTTTTGTTTTGATACAGGAACTGCAGGACCCATATTTGACCACAGGATGTCATTCTTCATGCACCTTAAACAAATTAATGTATGTTTGTGTATGTTTTGTTATTTATGTGCTATAAATTAGGACATCATGTTCATATCTGCTTTTTAAAATTATTTCTAGCTTTGTGCGAGGATACAGCTGGCATCAGGGGAGAATTGCAACCTCCATCTCCATCTTCTGCACTCCATTGTCCCCCAACAGAGCACCTTCAAGATCCTCACCACCAAGGTAATGCTTTGGTGTTGCAGGTGTTGTCTGTGTACTGGTGACTTTGTTTAATAGAAAATGGTACCTCTTACATTGGGATTCTCTTCACGTTTTACATCCTGCCATACATTTAATCAGATTTAAAGTGTTTTTTGACATTTATGTTGGTCAGGTGGCTGATTCCTGAAGCACAAACAAGCTGCACTTTTCCAAAAACATCTCTTGTGTTAAATTGTCTGAGTAAAATTATATATTATAGTTCTGTGAGGTTTTAAAGCACATAAACCACCATAACTGCTTGTTATTGTCCTGTCTGAGGTCACGGTGACCACAGCCGTCAGAACCTTGACACGATAAGATGGCTTAAAAATGAGCAAGAGGCAAAATTGTCACCTAGCTGTTTGAAACTACCTCATTTATGGAATGTTTTTAATAGTTCTCTGAGAGCACATTGGAATTGAGGTCAGGTTTGGAAGTGCAGTACTTAAAGAGACAATGTGTAGTTTCTACCATCAATCTCTGGAAAAATCTATCGATAAATTGTTAAAAATAAATGAAATGATGCTAGGTGTTGAAAAACATTGGCAGCTTCGTAACATATAACCATTAAAATCCTTGGTCTAAAATACATCAGAGCAGATTTCTGGGTGACGCAATATTAGATGCCATGTTTCCTTCTACGGGAGCCTGTGAGGACAAAATGCATTTACAGATTTGTAACAAGCGGTTACAAATTTTTTGCCATTCATAAATATTGTTGTTTTACATATTTACCTCCTCACTCCTTGCCAGTGATAAAAATGAGCCTGATGTGCTTGTCATTTTTCATTTTACTGGAGGTTGCGTTCAAACAGATTTTTGACCCTAATGGCCATCCGTTGGTAAGGTCCTACTTGAACACAAAAATACTGCTTGCTTGCAATGTTTTAGGTATGTACTGCCCCCTTTCACCAGGGAAAATACACATCGTCACTTTAAGGATTTCCAGATTAACAAGAAATCTTTCTGCAAGAATTAGGGAGTTCTGGCAGGAGAGCCTTGCTAAAGGTGATGGACCTCAGATCCCAGGAGACTTTAGCTAGTGCTAAACATCTGAGACACCCTGGAACTGCTTTAAGTGTTTCTCAGTTTAATGGTTACCGTGAAAAAGTGTGCTATTGTGATGTTCCTGTTTCAACACACACACACACACACACACACACACACACACACACACACACACACACACACACACACACACACACACACACACACACACACACACATACATGTATATATTTACTTGTGAGGACACTGACCCTACCTATCTTTGTGAGGACATCCACTTCCTGCATAGCTGTAGTGTTGGGCCATGAAAATCTGACACTAGATGTGAGTGAAGAGTCAGAATCTCACTTCAAATTGTTGAAAAATCAAAGTAAAAAAAATATTTATTTGGTGTACTTGTGAGGACCCACAACCGTTGCTAGGCAGATTAGGTGATGTCCTCACAATTCTGTATTTCCTCCCTAACCAATTTTTGATTAAATTTCCACATGAAAAATTAAAAATTCTTAAACTTTCAAAGCAATTTTAACTAATCAAACTGTTTTTACAAATATGTAACACTTGTTTATTATCAAATTGGCAATAGCAAAGTAAAATTTTAACATCTTGAATCACAGAGAAGCTTTTAATGTTTGCCTATAAAATACTCTATCAGTTTAAAATTTTTGTTTAGTTTTTCTTAAGAAAAAATAAAATATATTAGCTTAATTATTTTCTTGTTTGAGTGTGTAAGTTGCTAGATTTTCTTTATACTTTCAAAATGTTTTGCTTCTAATCCAAAGAGCTTTGTAATATTAAAGTGGAATGAGTGGAGCATCAAGCCCAAGTATTGTAGTGTGATTTTGGAGCTTATCCCTCTCCTTATTCTGGTCAGAATTGACAAAGCTCCTCAAATAAGAAGTGAAACATATTCAAATAACCAAAACAACTCAGTTGCCTCAACCCAAATCTACAAGGAATAACACAAACTGCATTTCGGAGAACCTTCACCAGGATTTAGCTTAAATAATATTAGATAAGGATTTTTTCTGTAATTCCCTATTCCAAGTTGTGCGGTGAAGTCTGAGCAGGTAACAGTTCATCGAGGCACCACACAAATGCTGCAAACTAAAAGGACAGACAATCATCAACATTAGGGATGCACAATCTGCATCAATAAGTTATTTTTAACATATTGGTATTGGTCCGATAAATAAAACTTGGTCAATATTAACAACAAATATTTTTTTTCCATTTTGTTTCCATTTGTTTATCTGTTTCAGATGGTTAGGGGGGTGGTGTGTATTTGTTTAGCCATGTGACAGTTATTTTAATATTCTCATAAGCGTAAATGTGTGTGGTGTGTGTACATAACAACGTAAATTCAGCTTTAATAATTTTCAATCAGTACAAAATTTGCTTATTTTAGAAGCATGTCAGTATATCTGTATCAGCAAATATCAGCTATTGGCCATAACAGTGATATCATCCATCCATCCATCCATTGTCGTCCGCTTATCCGGGGTTGGGTCGTGGGGGCAGTAGCCTAAACAAGGGAGCCCAGACTTCCCTCTCCCCAGCCACTTGGGCCGGCTCCTCCGGGGGAATCCCAAAGCGTTCCCTGGCCAGCCATGAGACATAGTATCTCCAGCGTGTCCTGGGTCTTCCTTTAGGCCTTCTCCCGGTTGGACGTGCCCGGAAAACCTCACCAGGGAGGCGTCCAGGAAGCATCCTAACCAGAAGCCCTAGCCACCTCAACTGGCTCCACTCGATGTGGAGGAGCAGCGGGTCTCTAAGGGAGAGCCCAGCCACCCTGCGGAGAAAACTATTTTTGGCCATTTTTATCTGCAATCTCGTTCTTTCAGTCACTACCCTAAACTCATGACCATAGGTGAGGGTAGGAACATAGATCGACCGGTAAATCGAGAGCTTTGCCTTCTGGCTCAGCTCTCTCTTCACCACGACAGATCGGTACAACGTCTGCAGTACTGCAGAAGCAGTGATATTAATATCAAATATTGGTATCGGCTCATCGACTAATAAACATAGAATGATTTTGGATGGTGAAAGGTATCAAATTATCCTGGAGGAACCCAGACATATATAGGAAAAATATGCAACCACCATAAAGACTAAGCTGGATTCAAACTGCATTCAGCCGTGCAGCTCCCTGTAAATCTTAGTTACAGAACATAAATAACAGGAAACATGACAGAAATTACTACAAAGTAGTTATTTTATTGAAGTAAAAAGGATTTCATTAAACTTTGCAATTGTGACTGCAACAGTTGAACTAAAATAAACTTTAGGCACCTTTAAACATTACATACATATATGAACTATGCTCCTGTTTCTTTTAAAATTGAATATGTTTACTTTTTTCTTTTTTGAGCTAAAATGCAGTTATACATGCAGTTTTTAAAATCTTTCTAATTCATCTGCTGATAAAATATAAATTTTAGATACCAAATAAAGTAAACACGGTGCATAAAATTACATAAATGAACTCAGATCCTTCTGCTTTGAAAAAGAAAATTTTCAAATATTGTTTTTATTTTCTTTTTGAGCTGTGATGCTGCTCTACTAGTAGTTCTGACATATTTCTAACTTCTAATAAATTAATACAACTTTAGGTACCATTAAATGCTCTGCATTTAACATTGCATGCATTAACTCAGCTTCTGCTGCTTTTAAAATAAAACATATCAACTACAGTTTTTTTTCTTTTTTGAGCTGTGATGTAGGCTTGCAGAGATTAACCAGTTTGACTATTAACCCCTGATAACCCCCCTTAAAGATGTCTACCACACCAACAATAAAAAAAGGACTATGGCATGACCCTCATGGACAAAGACAAAAGTGAAACTGAACGTGCTCACGCAGCAGAAGCAGAACCAGTGACAACAACCTTCGGGACTCCTCCATTTCCACCTAAGAAGCGGTTGAAGTCTCCTGTGTGGGATGATATCTAATATATCTAAACTATTCCCACACAGGAGAATTCAACCTCTTCCGAGGTAGAAATGGAGGAGTCCCGATGGTTGTTTTCACTGATCATGCTTCTGCTGCGGGTGCGTGTTCAGTTTCAGTTTTGTTTTTGTACTTACGAGTTACGCTATTGTCTTTTTGTTTTGGTTTGATGGTGTTGAAGATCTATTTACTTGGGGTTAACCAGGGTTAATAGTCAAAACGATTAATCCCTGCAATGCTACTGTGATGCTGTTCTACTTATAGTTTTTAACATCTTTCCAACATGTAATAAAATTTAAATATCTTTAGGTACCATAAAATGCTCTGCTTGTAACATTTTTGATCTGCAATGCTGTTATAATTATAGTTTTTAACATATTTCCAATGTCTCATAAAATAAAAATAACTAGGTATCATTAAATGCTCTGCTTGTAACATTACATGCATTAACTCAGCTCCTGCTGCTTTTAACGCAAAAACTACAGCCTTTTTCTTTTTTGATCAGGGATGTGGTTATAGATGCAGTTTTTTACATCTTTCCAACTTCTGTTCTAAAGTGCTGTCTCTGTACTGAGTGCTTTCACACACAGCATTTTACCAGGAACTCTTTCAAGAGTGATGTACCGACCAAGCTGTTGCCAAACCGCTTCTTTCCCAGATTTGCTCCAAATCTTTCGGTTGAATTTCTTAGAGGTTAAATCCTGTTGATCCATGTCTGTAACAAAAAAAAAAAAAAAAAAGAAACATGCTTTTATTAGTTAAAGTCATGACATCATGTTTAGGTTGTGTTTTCAATTCTGACTGTTTGGATTAGGGATGAGCCGGATACTCGTTTCAGAAGAGTATCCGGTACGGATAAAGCATTTTTGACAAGTGAAACGAGTAAAAATCGTAAATATCTGTAATCGTGCTGAAGGAAAATCCTCATTGGGTAACTGACTGTCTTCACGCTCTGTGATTGGCCAGTCAAATAGAGCACCCGCCCCTCCCTACACACAAAACTCAGCAGCCGGGAGCTCACAGCTCAGTCCGTGTCCGGTCCATCCAGAAAACTCCAAATCTTGCAAAAATTCATCTTGCAGTGCAAGGTTACAGACTTGGATCAGTGGGAAAACCCCTTTTCTAACCAGCCCAGTCAATTTCCTAAGATGGCAATATTTGGTTAGCTTTAGCTAGCATTTCATATTAAAAAGTGATGAAAAATACTCTGTAAGGATCCTATTTTTTGGTGACCTCAATAATCACAGCCTGCAAATGAAATAACAGGAAGGAATACAGGAGTTATTTTAGACCGGGGACTACATTACGACAACAAACTGCTGCATGGCGCTGCTGCAATGCACAAGAACATCACGCAGCAACCCCAAAAAGACACCTACATTTATAAACACAAATACATAGCTATTGGGCTTATATCTGGGCTTAGATTCCAGTTCCTGAAGGACCTTGGTTCAGCGTGGTTGGACCTACAGAAATATTTGAAATTAAATTACTTACTACAAGTTTTTCAAACGTCTGTAACCCCCAAATTCCACTACCTCCGCTCCGCTCCGCTGCGGTCCGCCCCCGCCTTCCGCAGCCGCTCGCTTCCGAACTCAATTTTTACCGGTATGCGCTCTACAACGGCTCCGCTCCGGTGCGGAGACCTGAGGTGGGCAAACAAGCATGCGCGGGATTTTCAAGATCTTGCGATACAGTCCGAGCAATAAACGCGGAAGTTAGATCCAAACACCCGTTGTGTTGGAGAAGCATCGGCATGAACTGTTTAATCTGCCCATCATTTGTGTTGAGAGATCAGCAGTGTTTGGATCAACAAAGTGTGACTACTTTGATAGTGAAAACTGTATTTATGGCTAACTTTTGTGCATTTAAACTTCAGCCGCCACTGATAGTTGTTAAAAGTTGTTAAACCTGTGCATATGAAACAAAAAACGCCTTTTGTTTATCGATTTATTGTGAAAAACGGAAGTTGTGCTTGCTCCTTTTCCTGTTGGGCGATGGTGATTTCTGTCCATTGACTGCGGAGGTGCTCCGGCGTCCGGCGAAAATAGGATCGATTCTATTTTTGCCGGACGCCGGAACAGAGGACGGCGCACGGCGCCGCACTGCCGGAGCACAGCCGCAGTAGTGGAATTGCTCTGATTGACTACAACGGGACCGATTTTGCTCCGGCGTTCGTGTCGGAGCGGAGGTAGTGGAATTTGGGGGTTAGACAATGTTTCCCATCCCAAGCGTGAAGCTGACAACGGAGCTGGAGAGTTCCTTCAGTAGCAGACTTACGCATTCTAGGTGTATGAAGGCATTTTGTCATTATTCCTTCCTTTCTGCAGCTGTTAAACTTTATAACTACCAAGATCACCACAAACCAAGTAAACAGCTTTTTTATCCCTGCTGACTTTTGTTATTTGCACAGTTTCTGTGTTTATTATATAATATTAAATGCACTATCTTGGGCAGGATAACACAGAGCAGTGCTACGCCCTGTTGTCCTGGCGGGGAACTGCTTTACAACACTCCCCAGGAGACTGAGAAGTCCGAAAGCAAAACATCTCTGTCCGTGTGTGTGAATGTGGAAACCACGCACCTGTTTTGTCCTTTCCATTTGACTCCTTAGACCACTCAGCTCCTGAAGGTTCTTGGCTCATCATATCTGGATGATCTACAAAAACATTTTAGATTATATGGCTTAATACAATGTTTTTTTAGACTCTGAACTGTAGCTAGGAAATGTATCAACAGATCTATAATTGTTGTTGATAAACAGAAAAAGTTTAGCATCTAACTGAAGGAAAACTGAAGTCAAGTATCTTTGTGCCTAAAATGTTAATATGGTAATGATTTGATGAACTTCCATCTTTCTATAAAGGTTTATGTGAACTCAAACATCCCAAATACATTTCTGTATTTATAATAAGGACAACAATGTGAAATTAATGGGAATAAATGGCCTGTATAGGTATAGCGCCTTCTAAGGCCCCCAAGGCGCTTCACAACACAATCTGCTGCTGTTGTTTCCTTGGGCAAGGCACTTAACTCGCTTTGCCTGCTGGTGGTGGTCAGAGGGACCGGTGGCGCCAGTGTTCAGCAGACCACGACAGCAGCACTCTCTGGTTGGAGCTGGGATCAAACCTGCAACCTTCCGGTTTCTGGACAATCCTCTCTACCTCCTGAGCTACTGCTGCCCCTAAGTAGTTAAGTTGTTCATACTTGTTGTAAAATGTCAAACCTCAGTTTCTTTTTTTAAGGTAATCTCTTTCAGTCTTTTATGGGGAGAATGAATTGCATGTTAGCCATTTTCAGTTACTTAAATATTTGAAAATCTGAAACAAACCTTGAGTAAAACCATGGACAGTGAGCAGGGAAGGGGAATGGGTGGGTGTTCCTTTGTTGGTCTGCTTCTTCTTTGATTTCCCTGTAGGCCTTTGGGTGCACAAGGTGGGTTCATCTAGAGTGATATGAAATTTATGAAAAAAAAATCCACTTAAAGCATTATAAAAAGAAACGGAGGCACGCCAATCTCAGTAAGCCATTGATCATTGACTGACCTTCAGAACTTTGGTCGAGCCCATTGCTTTTGTTTCTCAGCTTTTATCTTTTGAAAGATGCTGCAAAGAAAAGAAAAATAGATCTAATGTCAAGCTATAGACATAACAGTAATAATTTCCTTAAAGAGCAAGTCACCCCAGAGTATAACTTCACCCACACTTCCCATTTTAAAAATGCAACAAAAGGAGGAGTTGCCAGCTTCCCCATACTCTGATTTTTTCCATCATCTGTGTGTATTTTTAAATCCACTGAGTCATACTGTTTTCGCATTCTGATTCAGGTGTCTCAACCCACAATCATTACTAGGGGTGTAATGGTACGTTGAACTCGTATTCAGTTTAGTTCAATGTTTAATATTCCGTATATTATTATTATTATTATGATATTTATTTATTTAATATCTGAAGTGACTCGTTACAACCGAGGAATGCAGCAAAGCATTTGTGAAGCCACAACATGCACAACCTTGAGGTGGATGGGCTACAGCAGCAGAAGACCCCACGGGGCACCACTCATCTCCACTACAAATAGGAAAAAGAGGCTACAATTTGCACAAGATCACCAAAATATGATGGTTGAAGACTGGAAAAATGTTGCTGGTCTGATGATTCTGGATTTCTGTTGAGACATTCAAATGGTAGTCAGAATTTGGTGTAAACAGAATGAGAACATGGATCCATCATGCCTTGTTACCACTGTGCAGGCTGGTGGTGGTGGTGTCATGGTGTGGGGGATGTTTTCTTGGTACACTTTAGGCCCCTTAGTGCCAATTGGGCATGGTTTAAATGCCACAGGCTACCTGAGCATTGTTTCTGACCATGTCCATACCTTCATGACCACCATGTACCCATCCTCTGATGGCTACTTCCAGCAGGATAATGCACCATGTCATAAAGCTCCAATCTTTTGAAATTGGTTTCTTGAACATGGCAATGAGTTCACTGTACTACAATGGCCCCCACAGTCAGCAGATCTAAACCCGATAGAGCATCTGTGGGATGTGGTGGAACGGGAGCTTCGTGCCCTGGATGTGCATCCCACACATCTCCATCAACTGCAAGATGCTATCCTATAAATATGAGCAAACATTTCTAAAGAATGCTTTCAGCAACTTGTTGACTCAGTAGCCATGTTTACATGCACCAAATTTCCTCAATCCAATTCAAATCTTGGTTGATCGGAATTTCTGAATCACTGTTCACATGGACACAAACTGAAATGATCTGATCATGCCGTGCTTATAAATGCATCAAGCATTTAATCCGATTAAATAGGTTGAGCATGCGCAGAAAGTTGCCTTTCCCGGAAGAAAAATTGTAAACAAACACCATGAAACGAAATGAAAAATGTAAAAACAGAAATAACAATTCTTCCTGCTTTCCCGATTCATTTATTCACTTCAATATTTTTATTTTGCTCATAGAAGTTACGTTTTCTTCAGTGAATAACTGCAGATCTATGCTTTGCTGCATTTTTATTGTTGATTAAAATAAGGGAGGGTTATGTTTCTGCCTCTTGATCAGCTGGTCCGTGGGTCTGAAGTGACAGATATGCCGTTGCGCTGCACTGTGGCGCAGAGTGGGGATGGGGGCGTTTAGACTCATGTTTTATTACTGAGCTCTGTTGTGGCTTATTATTCTTAACATGTGACAATCAGCTGAAACTGTTGAGAAAAATCTGTTTAAAATAAAACAACAGAAGACGTTCAGAAAGTTTAGAAGCCTGTGTTCATCATTAACGAACCGCATCTCAGGTCATCTGCGTTAATGTGCTTTTAACACGGACTTTACTGTTGTCCAGAATATTTAACCGAGGATGTTTTCCTACCCAACATCAGCCTCCAATCAGGTCTGTAAAACTGATATTATCCTGTCTTCTTTACAAGCGTCTCTGGCGTCTCCATCACCTGCTGCAGAAGTTGCTGCGTTCAAAGCTGACAGAAACGGGGATCTGTGCGCTGCAACCTCCGCAATAAACTTGGGTATTTCTAGTACAGATTTGAAAATGTTTGTCGAGTGATTTGTGCAATAATCAGATTTTTATTTTACTTCTACAAAATGCAAGTTCTGAATTAAATATTACTGAAACGGGACGGCTTGTTATCAAATTTGAAAGCCTCTGCTCATTGATTACGCTGTCATTTTTGAAGTCAGGCAGTCCAAATGACAGCGGAGAGGCCCGCTCGCTGTTGCACACATGCGCAGTGGGCATTATTTTACCCCAACAATCCGAATAGCTGTGTACATGCACGTCAATCAGAATGATGATCGGACAAAACCACCTCCCTCAATCGAATTGAAATTTCAATCCGATCGGGCCAAATCGGATCAGAATATTTGATTGACATGTTTACATGCAGAATTTTTTATCTGATTGGGCGTTCAATCTGATGAAATATGCACATGTAAATGTGGCTACTGCCACGTCGAATTAAGACGGTTCTGAAGGCAAAAGGGGGTCAAACACCGTATTAGTATGGTGTTCCTAATAATCCTTTAGGAAGAATAGAATAGAATACACTTTATTGATCCCACAGTGGGGAAATTCACTTGTTACAGCAGCACCAACACTTAAGGGGATAATCAGAAGAAAATTATGATATAGGTACATGTATATACACATAGGCAGCAATCTAGTAATGTAACCTTCGACCACTAAAAAAACACGAATAAAAATGAAAAAAACTTGGGTTCCAACACTATGCAGCATGCTGTGACAACCTGGGCCGCATTCCGCTTGGCCTGCCGGTACCCATCAGCTGCCTCTGGAGTCCCACAGGCCAAACAGACCCTATAGGACTCTTTATCTTTAGCTTGACGGCATCCCTAACCGTTGGTGTCCACCAGTGGGTTTGGGGGTTGCCACCACGACAGACACCAACAACCCTGCGGCCGTAGCTCCGGTCAGCCACCTCGACAATGAAAGCACGGAACATGGCTCACTCGGACTCCATGTCCCCCGCCTCCCCCAGAACATTTTGGAAGTTCTGTCCGAGGTGAGAATTTAAACTTCTTCTGACAGGAGACTCTGCCAGACGTTCCCAGAAGACCCTCACAATACCTTTGGGCCTGCCAGGTCTGACCGGCATCTTCCCCCACCATCAAAGCCAACTCACCACCAGGTAGTGGTCAGTTGACAGCTCCGCCTCTCTCTTTACCCGAGTGTCCAAGACATGCGGTTGCAGATTAGATGAAATGTCAACAAAGTCGATCATCGAGCTGCGGCCTAAGGTATCCTGGTGCCAAGAGCACATATGGACACCTTTATGTCTGAAAATTGTGTTAGTTATAGACAAGCCATGACGAGCACAGATATCCAACAACAAACACCACTCAAATTCAGATCAGGGGGGCCGTTCCTCCCCACCACACCTCTCCAGGTCTCACTGTCGTTGCCCACGTGAGCGTTAAAGTCCCCCAGCGGAATGAGGGAGTCACCAGAAGGAGTGCTTTCCAGCACCTCCTCCAAGGACTCCAAAAAGGGTGGGTAGTCTGAACTGTAGTTTGGTGCATAAGCACAGACAACAGTCAGAACCCGTCCCCCCACACGTAGGCAGAGGGAGGCTACCCTCTCGTCCACCAAGGTAAACCCCAATGTACAGGCACCAAGATGGGGGGCAACTAGTATGCCCACCCCGCTCGGCGCCTCTCAGTGGGGGCAACTCCAGAGTGGTAGAGTGTCCAGCCCCTCTCAAGGAATCTGGTTCCAGAGCCAGACCCATGTATTGATGTGAGTCCGACTATATCTAGTCGAGGTGACATTCCACGTACCGAGAGCCAGCTTCTGTAGCCAAGGATCAGACCGCATCTGAGCCTTCGGCTTCCACCCATCACACATTGCACCTGACCCCTTTGGCTCTTCCCACAAGTGGTGAGCCCATTGGAAGGGGGACCCACCTTTTCTCTTTGGGCTGTGCCCGGCCGGGCTGGGTGAAAGCCCAGCCACCAGGCGCTCGCCGACGTGCCCCACCTCCAGACCTGGCTCCAGAGTGGGGCCCCGGTGACCCACATCCGGGTGAGTGAACACTGTGTCAATTTATATTATTCATCATAATGGGTCATTGGGCTGCTTTTTGTCTGATCCCTCACCTAGGACCTGTTTGCCATGAGTGACCCTACCAGAGGCATAAGCCTCAGACAATATAGCTCCTAGGATCATTGGGACACACAAACCCTCTCACCGCGGTAAGGTGGCAACCCAGGGAGGGGCGTCTGGCGCAATTACATGTGAAAACTCTCTCGGGATGTAATGGGCTGGAGACCAACAGCCAGTAACTCAATGTCATTTGTGCAGAGTTTATTTTTAATGGTCACATACGCTGGGTTGCACCATTTCTCATTATTAAACACAACCAGACCCCCACTCTTGCGCTTCACACTCCACGCTCCTGTCGGCCCACGTGAGTTTAAATTCTCCCAGTGAAACCTCAGTCAGCTATGAGCTCATCCGTCCACGTTTCCTTAAAAAATAACAGACTACACTGTCTGTAGTCTTGCTGCAACCTGGTCAGTGCTGTGAGCTTGTCCATCTTATTGAGAAGAGAACGGACATTTCCCAAAATCACGGAGGGAAAGGGTGAGTGTAGGTTTCCGACAGAGAACCCAGCTTGCTGACTGGTGGACTGTCTTAGGCTGAATTTTTAAACTCTAAATAAGATGCACTAAAAAGCCATAATAATGACCACACATTTCTACAGCACTATTAGACACTCATTGATACAGTTTATCAGCAAAAAATAAGTTGATTTGGGGGTGACTTGCTCTTTAAGTGATGTCTGCCAATATAGTTAGTGGATAGACCAGGAGTCACAACAACTCATACAATCACGTGAATGTGGAAGTCACTCACCTGTTTTCTCTTTCTCATTGAAATCCTCTGGAATCCCAGCTCCTGAGGGGCATTGGCTCTGCATGTCTGGAAAGATGTCAGATTAGATGATTTAACACAAGTTTATCAATAATTTGAACTATGGCTATGACTATTTAGCAGAGTTATTAATAAAGTTAGCAAAGTTTGAAATATGAAGGGCAGTCTAAGGCACTCCTTTACATTATTCAAGCTGTCTAATCAGCCCCTTGATTTGCCACACCTTTGAGGTGGGATGGATTATCTTGGTAAAGAAAAAGTGCTCGAGAACACACATGTAGACAGATTTCAGAATAATATTTGAGGGTCATGGGTGTTTGGTGTATGTAGAAAAAGTTTCAACTGTTTGAGTTCAGCTCATGAAAAATGGGAGCAAAGACAAAAGTGTTGCGTTTATATTTTTGTTCAGTGTAGATAACCAATCTAGCAAAAAAGCCATGTTTGGTGTGTTACAGCTGGCCGTAAGAACTGGTTCTCTTAAAAGATCCAGGGTTCCCATCACTAGTTAAAAGCGTCCGGCATCCGGCCCAAAATGGGTCAATCCAATTGTGTGTCAGCACTTTGCTGTAGGGTGGGAGTTCGTTTTGACGATCGTATCAAGAGCCCTATCCTGGCAGCAGCCAGCTAGTGCCAGCCGGGCACTACCTTGCGCGTCCTTCAGTCAGTTCAAAATATTCTACCACACAGCCCTCCCTCTTTCAGCCGGTTTCTGCTGCAGAGAGTCCAGATCTAAATGTGTAGACTCTACACGAGGCTACACATAGAGATCTGGCTGCTGCTAGGTTAGGGTCTTACAGCTCGGCTCACTAAAATGAACCGGCTCTTTCGGCTCTTAAACAGCTCCTCATATTTTTCGTTTCCTAAATGAATTTATCACCAGAAATTATATAAAACTGTATGTAAACTGAATTACTAATCTACAATATACATTTTATCAAGTGTTTATTGTTTAAATAACTTATTTTATTCAACATGAAGCAGAGAGCTACATAAACACATTTTAAATGACAAAAACAAACTCTGCAAGTAAAATTTGTATTAGTTTTGAACTATTATAGCCTTTTGGATATATTTACCCTTTGCACAATCTACACTCTGTCTTTTAATTGTCACTGTAGTTAAAATTTGTCCAAACCTTGGTGCCTGTCCTGTTTTCACTCATGTCCTCACCTTTCTGAAGCTTTGTTTGATTTTCCTTTCTCCTCTTACAGATTTGTCCCCACCAATATTTACAGGTCTTATCAGTTAATGTAATTTGTCTCACAGGCATTTTGTGCATGCCACCCCTCTCCCTGCCTTCACAGCATCGGAGCTCAGTGAAGCTGATCTCCCCCACTTGAAAAGTAAAAGCAAATAGGTTTGTGCCACTGTCGCCCCAATTTAAACTGCACAAACGAAGAACTAAAATGTAGACTATTTTGGAATGTTTTGGAGCATCACACAACAATAAAACTTGTTATATCTCAGAAACCATAGCAACACAAATTATATTTCAACAGCACAAACCAGCACAAACATAGCACTAAAAAGTAGACTACTTTGAACTGTTTTGGTGCAGTCTGGGTTAGGGTTAAGAATAACCTATAAAATAAAGTGTAATATCTCAGAAACTAACCGCACAGCCTATTTGCTTTTACTGGAGGTCAGCTTCACTGAGGCCCGCTGCACATGTGCGCTCAAGTTTTGCTGTGTTCTAGTGGCTCCAGGGCCTGCGGGTACAGTCTATGTAACTCACTTTGACTTCTCCAGGAGGGAGCCAGTTCCTGCAGAAGGGACCTTTCTCCTAACGGTCACATAAACAAGTCGGCTCTGAGAGCCGTTTCGTTCGTGGCCAACACGTCACTAGTGGGTTTTTTTAAATGTCAAAAACTGATTATTGTATCCACATTGCCTATGAAAGATTAGATTTCCCAACAAAATAATATTTCTCTCTTTTTAGATTTCATTGTACACCTTCCATCACACTGAATCCTTTTTATAATGTTAATGAACCCTATCACAAAATAGAACAACACTGCTCTGGTTGAAATGTACAGCATTATTAATGTTACATAAGACAAAACCATGTCCCTGATACAAAATTACTGAAAACTACACTTTGAGTCCTCACAAATACAGCTCACTTCAGGCCCCGTAGCTTTACCATGCAGACAGCCACTTTGTTTTAATTTAAAAATAAGTTTTAAAAATGTAAGTAGGTAAAGCGTGTCTTTATTTCTTTAAACATACCTTAAAGTTGAAAGAAAACAATAGTCTCTGATAGAAAATTACCTAAAACTCACAAGCACAGCTCAATTCAGTTCAAATTGTTTTAGCATGATAAGAGCTGTAATTGTCTTATTAAAAAAAGTGTAAATGATTTCATGGAATATTTTAAATTATATGTTACCTTTTTGGGCTGTGGAGTTATTCCTCTTTTCCTCTGTAGAATTAGTCAAAGACTGACAAAGTTGGAGAGATCCAGGGCAGCTCCGGTACTTTCCATCTACAATGCACATGCTGCTTTCACGAACAATGAGACTGCAAACTTGATACATTAAAAATTTAGGGTTTTCCAGCTGATAATGTCTTAACAGACTTCAGGCATGAGCTAATTTCATGTGCAATATTTAAGCAATAATCATTTTACAGAAAACTCATAGCATTCACAAATAAACCTCTTTAGATGTTTTTATTTCAGTATAGTTGGACACACCAATTTTCCCTGAATGCATCATGAACTTTTGCTCCCCTGTCCAGTGCAGGTGCAGAGCCACTCCCCACCCCCACTCCCAAAAAAGTCTGTTTCTGCTGAAAACTAAAATCACACTTGACCATGTGAGTCTCATATGTATATATTAGATATTTATTAATAAATATATGAGCATATATTTCAACAGCTTACACACACATACATACATACACACACATTATATATATATAATATTTATCTTGTTCATTTAATTTATTTTTTATGTATTGGGGCTCAACCAATGAATCAACTGTGATGGTGTTGAGAACAAGAACGTTCATACCTACAAACTCTGAAGGGGTGAAAACTGTGACAAATAAAATCAACCCCTGTAAATGGTCCTTGCATGCTGCAGATGTACATCAGTAAGTTTTATAGTGGCCTGGGGTGTCATTTATAAAGCTTGCTTACCCACAAAATGGGGTTGCAAAACTGCAAAAGTAACTTGCCATTCAAACTTTGGGATTTATAAAGGAAAAAGTAGTGGGAAAATGTTGGCAACTTTGAGTTGACCTAAGGAGCTGGCTTACGCACATTTTGGACATGGAGAGTTTTTGGATTTTGGACAATGTTAAAAGTATAGGAGCTTTTTTGGGGACATTTGAGGGGGCTCTTTAGACTAAGAATGACATATCAGAATGCAGACACTACCGCCTTAAAGGGAGGGTTATGACGATGAAGTGACCTGATTTCTGACCATTTAAATCACTCCTGTGACCCACACCGTGACCTCAAAATTAGTGGAAAAGGCCATGTTAAAGTATGGGATCTTTTTGAAGAACATTTGGGGGGGATTTTTTGCGTATGAATGACATATCAGAATAAAGACATGACCGCCTCGAGGGGAGGGTTATGACGATGAAGTGACCTGATTTAAGACCCTTTACATCCCTCCTGTGACCCACACCTTGACCTCAAAATTAGTGGAAAAGGCAATGTTAAAGTATAGGAGCTTTTTGAAGTACGGGGGTGGGGGAATTTTTTGCGCATGAATGACATATCAGAATGTAGAAATGACCGCCTCAAAGGGAGGGTTATGATGATGAAGTGACCTGATTTAAGACCATTTACATCCCTCCTGTGACCCACACCGTGACCTCAAAATTAGTGGAAAAGGCAATGTTAAAGTATAGGAGCTTTTTGAAGTACGGGGGTGGGGGAATTTTTTGCGCATGAATGACGTATCAGAATGCAGACACTACCGCCTTAAAGGGAGGGTTATGACGATGAAGTGACCTGATTTCTGACCATTTACATCACTCCTGTGACTCACACACTGACCTCAGAATTAGTGGAAAAGGCAATGTTAAAGTATAGGATCTTTTTGAAGAACGTTTGGGGGGGCTTTTTTGCGTATGAATGACATATCAGAATAAAGACATGACCGCCTCGAAGGGAGGGTTATGATGATGAAGTGACTTGATTTAAGACCCTTTACATCATTCCTGTGACCCACGCCGTGACCTCAAAACTTGTGGAAAAGGCAATGTTAAAGTATAGGAGCTTTTTGAAGTATGGGGGTGGGGTCTTTTTTGCGCATGAATGACGTATCAGAATGCAGATATGACCGCCTCAAAGGGAGGGTTATGATGATGAAGTGACCTGATTTAAGACCCTTTACATTGCTCCTGTGACCCACACCGTGACCTCAAAATTAGTGGAAAAGGCAATGTTAAAGTATGGGATCTTTTTGATCTCATGACACATCTGCGTGACCATCACCCACAACTCTACAGTAAACGCAAGGCAAGTTAACGTTAGCGTTTTAACTAAAATGCGTGATCCGAGGATTTGGGTTGAGGGAGAATGCAACGAGTTGCTATATAAAGCAGCCGAAACACTGCAACCTGCATGTAAACCGTGTCGCAGACACCCCCATATTGAAATGACGCTATGCATTACGGGGCTCCCAGGGACAGTTAAGAGTTGGTCTCTCTCCGAGAATAATTATGAATTTAACAATGATTACTGCCTGATGACATTTTCCCAAATTTGCAAAGCTCACCGGAAGGACACAAACCGAGGACAATTTTTTCCTGATATTCAGGGTTTATGTAGTTGTCTGAAAATGTAACACGTTTAAAAAAATACCACGATAATACCGAAAACCGTGATAATTTTGGTCACAATAACCGTGAGGTTAAATTTTCACACCGTGACAATGCTAGACATGACCACCTCGAAGGGAGGGTTATGATGATGAAGTGACCTGATTTAAGACCCTTTACATCCCTCCTGTGACCCACACCGTGACCTCAAAATTAGTGGAAAAGGCAATGTTAAAGTATGGGATCTTTTTGAAGTACGGGGAAGGGGGAATTTTTTGCGCATGAATGACTATGTAAAGCAGCTGCAGCACCGCTACCTGCATGTAAACCGTGTCGCGGACATCCCCATTTTGAAATGACGCTATGCATTACGGGGCTCCCAGGGACAGTTAAGAGTTGGTCTCTCTCCGAGAATAATTATGAATTTAACAATGATTACTGCCTGATGACATTTTCCCAAATTTGCAAAGCTCACCGGAAGGACACAAACCGAGGACAATTTTTTCCTGATATTCAGGGTTTATGTAGTTGTCTGAAAATGTAACACGTTTAAAAAAATACCACGATAATACCGAAAACCGTGATAATTTACGTCACAATAACCGTGAGGTTAAATTTTCACACCGTGACAATGCTAGACATGACCACCTCGAAGGGAGGGTTATGATCATGAAGTGACCTGATTTAAGACCCTTTACATCCCTCCTGTGACCCACACCGTGCCCTCAAAATTAGTGGAAAAGGCAATGTTAAAGTATGGGATCTTTTTGAAGTACGAGGAAGGGGGAATTTTTTGCGCAGGAATGACTATATAAAGCAGCTGCAGCACCGCTACCTGCATGTAAACCGTGTCGCGGACATCCCCATTTTGAAATGACGCTATACATTACGGGGCTCCCTGGGACAGTTAAGAGTTGGTCTCTCTCCGAGAATAATTATGAATTTAACAATGATTACTGCCTGATGACATTTTCCCAAATCTGCAAAGCTCACCGGAAGGACACAAACCGAGGACAATTTTTTCCTGATATAGGGTTTATGACTCAAGTAAGGGTAAAAAAAAGTATCTGATTAGAAGGCTACTTGAGTACCGAGTATCATCTGATCTAATATTTTTAAAATGATGACATCAAACAGACAAAAAATAAGAAGTTATGGGCAAATATGCTAGAAATGACCGCCTCGAAGGGAGGGTTATGAAGATGAAGTGACTTGATTTAAGACCCTTTACATCCCTCCTGTGACCCACACCGTGACCTCAAAATTAGTGGAAAAGGCAATGTTAAAATATGGGATCTTTTTGAAGAACATTTCGGGGGCTTTTTTTGTGTATGAATGACTTATAAGAATAAAGACATGACCGCCTCGAAGGGAGGGTTATGATGATGAAGTGACCTGATTTAAGACCATTTACATCCCTCCTGTGACCCACACCGTGCCCTCAAAATTAGTGGAAAAGGCAATGTTAAAGTATAGGAGCTTTTTGAAGTACGGGGGTGGGGGAATTTTTTGCGCATGAATGACATATCAGAATGTAGAAATGACCGCCTCAAATGGAGGGTTATGATGATGAAGTGACCTGATTTAAGACCATTTACATCCCTCCTGTGACCCACACCGTGCCCTCAAAATTAGTGGAAAAGGCAATGTAAAAGTATGGCATCTTTTTGAAGTACGAGGAAGGGGGAATTTTTTGCGCATGAATGACTATATAAAGCAGCTGCAGCACCGCTACCTGCATGTAAACCGTGTCGCGGACATCCCCATTTTAAAATGACGCTATACATTACGGGGCTCCCAGGGACAGTTAAGAGTTGGTCTCTCTCCGAGAATAATTATGAATTTAACAATGATTACTGCCTGATGACATTTTCCCAAATCTGCAAAGCTCACCGGAAGGACACAAACCGAGGACAATTTTTTCCTGATATAGGGTTTATGACTCAAGTAAGGGTAAAAAAAAGTATCTGATTAGAAGGCTACTTGAGTACCCAGTATCATCTGATCTAATATTTTTAAAATGATGACATCAAACAGACAAAAAATAAGAAGTTATGGGCAAATATGCTAGAAATGACCGCCTCGAAGGGAGGGTTATGATGATGAAGTGACCTGATTTAAGACCCTTTACATCCCTCCTGTGACCCACACTGTGACCTCAAAATTAGTGGAAAAGGCAATGTTAAAATATGGGATCTTTTTGAAGAACATTTCGGGGTTTTTTTTTTGTGTATGAATGACTTATAAGAATAAAGACATGACCGCCTCGAAGGGAGGGTTATGATGATGAAGTGACCTGATTTAAGACCCTCTACATCCCTCCTGTGACCCACACCGTGACCTCAAAATTAGTAGAAAAGGCAATGTTAAAGTATAGGAGCTTTTTTGAGTACATTTGAGGGGGCTCTTTAGACTAAGAATGACGTATCAGAATGCAGACAATACCGCCTTAAAGGGAGGGTTATGACGATGAAGTGACCTGATTTCTGACCATTTACATCACTCCTGTGACCCACACCGTGACCTCAAAATTAGTGGAAAAGGCAATGTTAAAGTATAGGAGCTTTTTGAAGTACGGGGGTGGGGGAATTTTTTGCGCATGAATGATGTATCAGAATGCAGACACTACCGCCTTAAAGGGAGGGTTATGACGATGAAGTGACCTGATTTCTGACCAGTTACATGACTCCTGTGACCCACACCGTAACCTCAAATTTAGTGGAAAAGGCCATGTTAAAGTATGGGATCTTTTTGAAGAACATTTGGGGGGGCTTTTTTTCCTTTTGAATGACATATCAGAATAAAGACATGACCGCCTCGAAGGGAGGGTTATGACGATGAAGTGACCTGATTTAAGACCCTTTACATCCCTCCTGTGACCCACACCGTGACCTCAAAAATAGTGGAAAAGGCCATGTTAAAGTATGGGATCTTTTTGAAGTACGAGGAAGGGGGAATTTTTTGCGCATGAATGACTATATAAAGCAGCTGCAGCACCGCTACCTGCATGTAAACCGTGTCGCGGACATCCCCATTTTGAAATGACGCTATGCATTACGGGGCTCCCAGGGACAGTTAAGAGTTGGTCTCTCTCCGAGAATAATTATGAATTTAACAATGATTACTGCCTGATGACATTTCCCAAATTTGCAAAGCTCACCGGAAGGACACAAACCGAGGACAATTTTTTCCTGATATAGGGTTTATTACTCAAGTAAGGGTAAAAAAAAAGTATCTGATTAGAAGGCTACTTGAGTACCGAGTATCATCTGATCTAATATTTTTAAAATGATGACATCAAACAGACAAAAAATAAGAAGTTATGGGCAAATATTGTATTTTAAATACTAAAGGGGAAAAATGTAAACAAATAAACAACATAATTACAAAATAACAAATTTTAGGCAAAATTTAGACACAAACTGAGGACAATATTTTCCTGATATACAGGGTTTATGTAGTTGTCTGAAAATGTAACACGTTTAAAAAAAATACCACGATAATACCGAAAACAGTGATAATTTTGGTCACAATAACCGTGAGGTTAAATTTTCACACCGTGACAATGCTAGACATGACCACCTCGAAGGGAGGGTTATGATGATGAAGTGACCTGATTTAAGACCCTTTACATCCTTCCTGTGACCCACACCGTGACCTCAAAATTAGTGGAAAAGGCCATGTTAAAGTGTGGGATCTTTTTGAAGTACGGGGATGGTGGAATTTTTTGTGCATGAATGACTATATAAAGCAGCTGCAGCACCGCTACCTGCATGTAAACCGTGTCGCAGACACCTCCATATTGAAATGACGCTATGCATTACGGGGCTCCCAGGGACAGTTAAGAGTTGGTCTCTCTCCGAGAATAATTATGAATTTAACAATGATTACTGCCTGATGACATTTTCCCAAATTTGCAAAGCTCACCGGAAGGACAAAAACCGAGGACAATTTTTTCCTGATATACAGGGTTTATGTAGTTGTCTGAAAATGTAACACGTTTAAAAAAATACCATGATAATACCGAAAACCGTGATAATTTTGGTCACAATAACCGTGAGGTTAAATTTTCACACCGTGACAATGCTAGACATGACCACCTCGAAGGGAGGGTATATGATGATGAAGTGACCTGATTTAAGACCCTTTACATCCCTCCTGTGACCCACACCGTGACCTCAAAATTAGTGGAAAAGGCAATGTTAAAGTATGGGATCTTTTTGAAGTACGGGGGTGGGGGAATTTTTTGCGCATGAATGACTATATAAAGCAGCTGCAGCACCGCTACCTGCATGTAAACCGTGTCACGGACATCCCCATTTTGAAATGACGCTATGCATTACGGGGCTCCCAGGGACAGTTAAGAGTTGGTCTCTCTGCGAGAATAATTATGAATTTAACAATGATTACTGCCTGATGACATTTTCCCAAATCTGCAAAGCTCACCGAAAGGACACAAACCGAGGACAATTTTTTCCTGATATAGGGTTTATTACTCAAGAAAGGGTAAAAAAAAGTATCTGATTAGAAGGCTACTTGAATACCGAGTATCATCTGATCTAATATTTTTAAATTGATGACATCAAACAGACAAAAAATAAGAAGTTGTGGGCAAATAATGTATTTTAAATACTAAAGGGGAAAAATGTAAACAAATAAACAACATAAATACAAAATAATAAATTTTAGGCAAAATTTAGACACAAACTGAGGACAATATTTTCCTGACATACAGGGTTTATGTAGTTGTCTGAAAATGTAACACGTTTAAAAAAATACCGCGATAATACCGAAAACCGTGATAATTTTGGTCACAATAACCGTGAGGTTAAATTTTCACACCGTGACAATGCTAGACATGACCACCTCGAAGGGAGGGTTATGATGATGAAGTGACCTGATTTAAGACCCTTTACATCCCTCCTGTGACCCACACCGTGACCTCAAAATTAGTGGAAAAGGCAATGTTAAAGTATAGGAGCTTTTTAGAGTACATTTGAGGGGGCTCTTTAGACTAGGAATGACATATCAGAATGCAGACACTAACGCCTTAAAGGGAGGGTTATGACAATGAAGTGACCTGATTTCTGACCAGTTACATCACTCCTGTGACCCACACCGTGACCTTAAAATTAGTGGAAAAGGCAATGTTAAAGTATAGGAGCTTTTTGAAGTACGGGACTTGGGGGGGCTTTTTAGACTAGGAGAGACATACCAGAACGCAAACACTATCGTCTTAAAGGGAGGGTCAGAACACTATTACTAAAACAATAATTTCATCCAACCATTCATCCATTTTCATCCGCTTATCCTGAGTTGAGGCAGCAGCCTAAGCCATGAGGCCCAGCTGTCCTGAGAGAGAGTTTGAAGAAAATCACAATTTCCCATTGAAAGTGGGGATTTTTGGTTAGGGTTAGGGTTTACAACATATGTGAATTTCGTGTCCCTATGTAGAATATAACTATTTTTAATAATTTAAAAGCAACTGGACGTTTGGGCCAAACCCTAGGCCCCAAACGAAGCCTGACCTATATTTGTGCCCCTTTTTGGCCGCCGTTCGGCCCACGTTGGTTTGATGCACACAAAAGTTGTTTTGGTGCATCCCGATGCTGGCGCGACCCACAGGTTTTAAATTTGTGCCGGTCGCATTGTTGTAAAGGTTTGTTTGGGCCCAGAGGGCAGTTTCCCCGCCATTTTTGCCATGTGCTCGCAAATGTGTTATTTTTCAACCGATTTTCACCAAACAAACACCGATTTGGCATGCCACCGGCACCCCGAGCTAGCCCAGGCGGATTGGTAGCCATTGCATCGTTCTGGTGGTGTTCTGGGTCAGAGGTCACAACGTTTTGGTACATGCAGAAAAAAGGAAGGTTTTGGTCTGAAAAACAATGTTCTCTTCAACCTAGAGACTTGAACCTTTTACTGTGTCTTTACATAGCTGGCAACTCCAAAATATTCAAGTGTCAAGTTGCTGTCTCATTCAAAAGGGTCATATATGCAGAAAAAAGGAATGATTTGGGCTGAAAAACATGGTTCTCTTCAACCTAGAGAATTGAAACTTTAACTATATGTTTACATAGCTGACAGCTCCAACATATTCAAGTTTCAAGTTGCTGTCTCATTCAGAAGGGCCAGAGTTTACAGCCTATATTGGCTATAGTGTATTATTTAATATGATTTAACAATGAATTTGAATTTATTATTATTGTAATTATTTTTATTTTATATGAATATAAGGAGCAGAATTAGTCATTAGAATTAAATGTTAACCGAGAATTAATTTAAAATATTTTGTCTAAACTTATAAATCCATGTAGTTTTTAAGTTTCATTTCATTTCACTTACTTGTCAAGCAGGTCACATAACTACAAAAGCCAATCAGAAAAATCCATGGCCTCAGCCAATCAGAAAATTGGAGCAAAAAATTCAAGTCCAGAGCTGCAGTACTAGTGTGTGTCCACTAGGTGAGCTCAAGAGTTGATTCCAAAACACACATGTCAGTAATTACTATTTTTCTGAGGTATTTTTCTGAAACTTTGCCAGAACACGTTTGAGTGTAATTAAAGAAGATTTAAGGCAAAATTTTGTGAGGACATGGCAAAATGTCCTCACAAAGGAAAATGTCCTCACAGTACAGGTCGTTTGTCAAGGGTACGTCCTCACAAGTATAGTCATACAAACACACACACACACACACACCACACACACACACACACACACACCACACACACACACACACACACACACACACACACACCACACACACACACACACCACACACACACACACACACACACACACACACACACACTAGGGGTTGTATCAACTAGTTGCTGTCACGTGATAATGACCGACAAGATGCAGTCCTTGGAAAAGACAGCAGGTGATGAGCCCCTGCGCGTTGGGAGGCAATGCGCTGTGCCAGAGCGTCGGTATCTGACGCCTGCTGTAAAACAGACATTTAACCAAGTTGTGACCTTTACCCTCTTGCAATTTAACCTTCCCCTCACCCCCATCCTAACCTTAACCAGCCTGCGCATGCAAAGCTCTGATCGTTGATGCGCTCCAGACATCTGCGTCCTGAGCACGGCCACAGTAACATTATCAAATCAGGTGTCGCCACCTCAAAAACAAATTTAACACGCAATCGTTCATGTCGGCTCATTTCCTTTTATGTTTTCTGTCTTTTATTTGTGCCTGATGCGTTTTGCTGCTGCGAAGCGGAGCTCATCACCTGTTTTGTCCTCCGGTGATTTCATCTCACTGGTGTGGCCGGCGCGCACTCCGCTGTTTTTGTCGGCAACAGCCGTAACAAATGGGTTAGGGTTTGGGTTAAAAACAAGTTAGTTTTTGTACCTGGTGGTTGCAACAAACAGACACACTGAAGGTGATCAGAAGTGAGGAACAGAAAATTAAATAATTATTTTAATGTTTAGAGCAGCAGCGACTCTGAGAGGCTGCAGGCGCATCAGTGAGTTTGCGGCCGCTGCGCAGGGGGAGGGGGGAGAGGGCTGATGCAGGGAAACAGTAAAGATGCAGAAACTACCGTTGTTAGAACATATGTGTTTAACCAAGTCATGCAGCCCCTAACACACACATATTAAGGCCAGGAATCGATTCAAATAAATTAACTAATTAATCTCAAATTATGAAAAAAATTATTCGCAATTTTTTCTAATTTTTTTCCAGAAAAAACACAAGCAATAATCATGCAAAAATATAAGAGAGGTTCATTTTATTTAGAGCTGAAACGATTCCTCGAGTACCTCGAATAATTCGAGTACAAAAAATCCTCGAGTCAAATTCTCTGCCTCGAGGATTCGTTTAATTCATATTTAATTAATTCATGGCTTTGCAATCGCCCGGGGTCATGTTTCACCCGGACCGAAATAAGTGACGCACATGCCCACTGGACTGAATGCACACGCGAGTGGCGAATGTAACTTAACTTTCTCTTAAGCCATGGCGGACAACGTGGACCCCGGTGGAGTGCGAAAAAGACAGAAAATGTCAAGTTGTGGAACCATTTTTCACGTCGTTAGGCGGAAAACGTAGTCCAGTATAAATACTGTAAAAATGGATTTAGCCTAGCACAACACCACATCCTCCGTGCTGCAGCACCTGTAAATGTCACTTCTGCAAGCGGACTCGGAGCCTCTACAAGATAATGCATTTTAGCCTGTTTTTCTATATATTCTGCGGACACTGTGCGACTTTTTCATTTGTAGCAGTCAGTTTCAGCTCACACCGTACATCTGGTAGCAACACGTCGGGCTTAAAATGTGCTAAAAATAGCAGTTTTTACACAACACGTCGGACTTTTTATTGTGTTATTGATGTCTGTTGTCCCTCGGGGTTTCTGCAGGAGGACACGGGTATTTATGAGTGGCGGAGGAAAACGAAAGAAAGTAAATAAATGTTTTGTGATCAGTATAATTTGACAAAACCACAGCAAACATGCTTTTGGCAATCCTTGTTAGTGTGAGAAAAAAAGTGTGGAAATTAAAACGGACGTGTGTTAATAGGGAAACAGCCGGCGAGCTGTTTGCGCCGTGAGCGGTTCTGGTTCTGTTTGGGCCGCAGCCGCTCGCAGCGTTATCCTCCTAGTTTTTGTCTGGCTTGCAGGCTAGCAGATTCTCGCACGAGGGGAAAATCGGCTCAGGTTTACTTATTTTTTGCACACGCATTTGTTTACTGTGAAGTAAAGTTGAAGTGCTGAAGTTATGCAAACTAATTTTGAATAAAACTTGAATAACTGGCAATTGCTTGCTCATTTTAAGAGGTCTTTCATAATTATAACATGCTATTTGATATAAAATCAAATCACTTTTATTGTCACGTCACATGTGCAGGTACACTGGTACAGTACATGCGAGTAAATTCTTGTGTGCGAGCTTCACAGCAATAGAGTTGTGCAAAAATACAGTAATGTAAAAACAAGTAAAATATAAAAATGGCTAATCTAAGTATACAAATGAATAAAGTAAACAATAAGATAAGAGATATAAAATGTACAGAGGTTGGTATCTGCAAAACAGTGGCATTAATGTATAGTATGGAGCGTGTAATGTTGGAACTTGGTGGAGCTCGCGACGAGGCAGCCATACTCGGCGCCATCTTGGCTCATCAATATATGATATAAAGGTTTACAAACACAAAAGGG